>NW_019396049.1:198655-263719 GCF_000591075.1 Eurytemora carolleeae
GAACCAAGTATCTAGATATACAGTAATATTTCTAGTATCTTACTACTTAGACATACAGTAATATTTCTAGTATCCAACTACCTAGACTTCTTAGACATACAGTAATATTTCTAGTATCCAATTATCTAGACATACAGTAATATTTCTATTATCTAACTACTTAGACATACAGTAATATTTCTAGTATCCAACTACTTAGACATACAGTAATATTTCTAGTATCCAACTACCTAGACTTCTTAGACATACAGTAATATTTCTAGTATCCCTCTACCTAGACTTCTTAGACATACAGTGATATTTCTAGTATCTAACTGCTTAGATATACAGTAATATTTCTAGTATCCAACTACCTAGACTTCTTAGACATACAGTAATATTTCTATATCCATCTACCTAGACTTCTTAGACATACAGTGATATTTTTAGTATCTAACTGCTTAGACATACAGTACTATTTCTAGTATCCAACTACCTAGACTATTAAGACATACAGTAATATTTCTAGGAACCAAGTATCTAGATATACAGTAATATTTCTAGTATCTAACTACTTAGACATACAGTAATATTTCTAGTATCCAACTACCTAGACTTCTTAGACATACAGTAATATTTCTAGCATCCAATTATCTAGACATACAGTAATATTTCTAGTATCTAACTCTTAGACATACAGTAATATTTCTAGTATCCAACTACCTAGACATTAATAATATTTCTAGTATCTAACTCTTAGGCATGCAGTAATAATCCAACTACCTAGACTATTTAGACATACAGTAATATTTCTAGGAACCAACTATCTAGACATACAGTAATATTTCTAGTATCTAACTACTTAGACTTACAGTAATATTTCTAGTATCTAACTCTTAGACATACAGTAATATTTCTAGTATCTAACTCTTTGACATACAGTAATATTTCTAGTATCCAACTACTTAGACATACAGTGATATTTCTAGTATCTAACTCTTAGACATACAGTAATATTTCTAGTATCCAACTACTTAGACATACAGTGATATTTCTAGTATCTAACTCTTAGACATACAGTGATATTTCTAGTATCCAACTACTTAGACATACAGTAATATTTCTAGTATCTAACTGCTTAGACATACACTAATATTTCTAGTATCTAACTCTTAGACATACAGTAATATTTCTAGTATCTAACTTCCTAGACATTAATAATATTTCTAGTATCTAACTCTTAGGCATGCAGTAATATTTCAAGTATCTAACTATTTAGACATACAGTAATATTTCTAGTATCTAGCTATCTAGACAGTATACTCTTCTAGTATCCAACTACCTAGACAGTAAATTCTTCTAGTATCCAACTACCTAGACAGTTTATTCTGCTAGTTTTAAAATATCTAGACAGTAAATTCTTCTAGTATCCAACTACCTAGACAGTAAATTCTTCTAGTTTTCAACTACCTAGACAGAATACTCCTCTCGTTTTCAATTACCTAGACAGTAAATTCTTCTGGTATCCAACTACCTAGACAGTATATTCTTCTAGTGTCCAACTACCTAGACAGTATATTCTTCTAGTATCCAACTACCTAGACAGTATACTCTTTTAGTATCAAACTACCTAGACATTAAATTCTTTTAGTTTTCAACTACCTAGACAGTAAATTCTTCTAGTTTTCAACTACCTAGACAGTAAATTCTTATGGTATCCAACTACCTAGACAATATATTCTTCTATTATCCAACTACCTAGACAGTAAATTCTTCTAGTATCCAACTACCTAGACAGACAGACAGTATATTCTTCTNCCACTAAATGGTTTGGTCAGAAACCAAATAATATTAGATTCCGAGCTGAGCTAGCTGTCGAGATAGTTTATTTGTAAAGCTGAGTTAGCTGTCGAGATAGTTTATTTGTAAAGCTGAGCTAGCTGTCGAGATAGTTTATTTGTAAAGCTGAGCTAGCAGTCGAGATAGTTTAGCTGTAAACCTGAGTTAGCAGTGGAGATAGTTTATATTTACAGTTGAGCAAGCTGTCGAGATACTTTACATATACAGCGGAGACTTGCGCTAATCCCAGATTAAGAAACATTTTAAAAGTCTTTTTTTTCAAAACTCGACTAAGCACACAAATTATAAGTATTTGTAATTTAGAATTGTACTATTCATATTTTTAAGGGGTTTTATTGTAAACTTTCTATCTTTGATTGAAAACTACGATGGTTAAGAATTATGACTAGGAGTAGGAGGAGGATCAAGGATCAAGGACGATGAGAAATGAGATCTGAACGGAAGGAAGAATACAGAGGAATGGGATCAGGGAGAAAGGAGATGGAGGAGGAAGACGACGAGGAGGGTGACGAGGAGGAGGACGAGGAGGAAGACGTGGAGGAGGAGAACGAGGAGAAGGACGAAGAGGAGTACGAGGACGAGAAGAAGGACCAGGAGGAGGTCGAGGAGTATTACGTGGAGGAGGAGGAGGAGGAGGTGTAGGAGGAGAAGTAGGAGGAGAAAGAGGAAGAGGGTGAGGAAAAAGTGGAGGAGAATAAGGAATCGGCTGAAGGATAAAGAGTAATGGAACCAGGAAGAGTATTTCTAATCTTCAAGTTGATGTATACCGTAATCCTAGTATAATAATGACAGGACGGAAATGAGGTGAAATGTTTGATTAATTCCTCTCTTTACAAACTTCTATACATGGTTTTGTCTTGGCCTGACAATACTCAATTTGTTTCTAAATATTTGCATTGTCAGATAGTCAGGTAGTTAGGTAGTTGGATTAATAAAAAGATAGTTAGATATTTGGATCAAAGATAATTAGATAGTAAGATGTTTTAATAGCTAAGCAAATATCCATCTGATTATCCTCCAATATATCTATTTATCCTCCAATACATCTATTTATCCTCCAATATATCTATTTATCCTCCAAAACATCTATTTATCCTCCAATATATCTATTTATTCTCCAATATATCTATTTATCCTTCAATATATCTATTTATCCTTTAATATATCTATTTATCCTCCAATACATCTATTTATCCTCCAATATATCTAATTATTCTCCAATACATCTATTTATCCTCCAATACATCTAATTATCGTATAATATATTTATGTATCCTCCAATATGTATATTCATCCTCCAATATATCAATTTATCCTCCAATATATATATATTTGTCCTCCAATACATCTATTTATCCCCCAATATATCTATTTATCCTCCAATATATCTATTTATCCTTCAATATATCTATTTATCCTTTAGTATATATATTTATCCTCCAATATATCTATTTATCGTCTAATATATTTATTCATCCTGCAATATATCTATCATCCTCCAATACATCTATTTATCCTCCAATACATCTATTTATCCTCCAATATATTTACTTATCCTCCAGTATATCTATTTATCCTCCAATATATCTATTTATTCTCCATTATATCTATTTATTCTCCATTATATCTAATTATTCTTCAATTCATCTACTTATCCTCCAGTATATCTATTTATCCTCCAATACATCTATTTATCCTCCAATACATCTATTTATCTTCCAATATATCTATTTATCCTCCAATATATCTATTTTCCTCTTTGCCTCCAATACATTAGTTTTGCCGCTAATATATTCTCCAATGATAACATACATTTATGTTTCAAAATATTTCTATATCCTCCAATATTCTGATATATTCCCTGAGTAGTGCTGAATATCGGAGTGAAATCTAACAGTAAAAGTTTGTCAAGTGTTGATTCTCTAACCTGATACGGGTTGAGGAGAGAGAAGAGATGGTTAGTTAAACCTATTGTTTTAAAGCCAAGAGAGAATTTCCTCATCTCAAGCTTATCTGGGAAACAAAATACCCTCTCACTCGGATTTTTGATTTTGGGGACAAATTGTCCGAGATGTGTAGACTGATAGTATCCCATTCACCCCTCTTTGTACGAAACTAAATCTACCCCCCCCCCCTCACTTCTCTAAACCCTATCACCACTGCTCAGTAATTCTTAATCCTTTATTCTAAACCCCCCCCCCCATCCCTCCTTCTCCCCCTCCAAACCCTTTCCTGTGGATTTATTGGTGGGGAGTATCGAATATCTCCTGTTGCTCTAAACCTGAGGTTGAATCAACCCAACATGTCTCTCCTCTAGACTGCACTAGAGCGTACTAAACCTTTCAAGATGGAAATCTAGAAGAGCAAAATATCAAGATTCAGTGATAAAATATGCCTTGAGTATGTTGAACCATGGGAATACTTTAAACTCCACTCAGTTAATTAAACAATAAAACCTGTCAAGGGACGTTTATACTAAAAGTTATGAGTTACGAGCAATCCAGCTCTACAGGGTTGTAATGAAATAATGTAAAAATTGGTAATACTATTTGTTTCTTGTTTAGTCTTGCAGTAAACAAAAATATTGCAAGCTTTATGATGTGTTTAAGGAGTGCTGGTCACTAAAATAATACTATGAAGGAGAAGGGAATTATTTAAATAGAACAGATCTGAAAACTTTAGAATGGTGGATATCGAGATTAATGCTTAATCCTCTCTTTTTCTTAGTATCGAGACTAACCTAATCTTGTAATTGTATCCTGAAAAGTGTATAAAATTCAACCAATCAGGGTCTCGTATATGAAGCCGTTAAATTTGAAATTTTGAGCGCCATTTAAGATTATTATATAGAACCGATTATTATTTTATCCAAGAAAGAACGGTTTAAGAAGAAAATCAAAAGTGTGTACATTGAATACTTAGATTAAGCAATCGGGATTAAGGATACCTCATTCTAAAGTTTCCAACTCAGATCATATATCTAGAACACCAAGGATAGAATGAAATCTTTGATAGAAACAAAGTTCCCATCATAAACATCTGAGAATAGTAAATTTGCTTTTGAACTCTGAGAGTAGTAAAGATCTTATCAAAAGAAATCTCTGAGAGTAGTAAAGTAATTACCTTACGAACTCTGATAGAAGGAAAGTACTTACTCTACGAACTTTGATATTTGTAAAGTTCTTACCCTAACTCTGAGAGAAGTAAAGTTATAACCATAAGAACTCTGAGAGTAGCAAAGTTCTTTACTGTCCAAACTCAGATATTAGTAAAGTTCTTACCCTACGAACTCCGAGAGTACGATATTTTTTACCTTACAAACTCTGAGCGTAATAAAGATTTTTACCTTACGAACTCTGAAAGTAGTGAATAAGAATTATAAGAATTATAAAAGTATGCTATTTCCTGTCATTAAAATTCTGAGAGTAGACTTTTCCTTGTTATTAAACTCCGAAAGTAACCTTATTCTCAATCATGGAAAAACTGTCCTGAGCCTGGAAATTTCATGTTTAACAATGCTGTAAACTAAGTATGGTTTCCTGGGAATGAGTCAGGTTCTCTGGGTTCTATTCTCTACAGGTGATCTGGTCTGATCCTAGCTCATCCCACAGCTGACGTCACCTGACGGTCAGATCGTTTACTTAACCCCTAATTATCCAATTTATCTCCGCATCTTTCAAACCGTTGGGTTTACTCCCTCCAGGTCCAACCTCGTATCCTGGGATCAGTCTTATCTATATATATCTCAATACTAGCGAGGAGGATCAGAAATCTGTCAAAGTTCATTAATTAGTATATTATACTATTATGCTACCAAATGCTATTCTAAATCTTGCAAAGATTTTAAGTTGATAAGAAATAACGCGCACAGATGACACGGAGTAAACAAATTTCCAAAAATAAAGAATTTTAATCTCAAAGAGATAATCTTTGAGCGCTTCTCCTATCAACTTAAGAAAATATGCGATTTTTTAGAATATGTATATATATATATATATATATATATGTATATATTTATATAAATAACTTTTGTGACTGTATATCTTGTATCAATTTATATCGAAAACTAGATTTTACCGGTGGAAAGTTACGCAATTAAGCTCGAATTTGACCTATTTTCCTTAAATATTAAAGTTTTGTGCGTACAAATGCATCACACATTTTTTTCACGAGATTTTTACATTAGAGATGCTAGCTTAAACATTGGCGTGAGGAAGCAGTCATGTATTAATTACTACAAGGTGTCCCACGAAACATGACAAATAGTTTAGAATGTTTTCTTACATAAATTGTAAAGAGAACAATGAAAAATATAATATGGCAGTCATATTATAGTAAAATTTATTTCTAAGAATAGTATATTTTTGTAAAAGATTTTATTAACGAAATAAACTGCAAAAAGTTTTTAATATCTAATACAGTATATGGAAGAAGGCATTCAAAACTATTCACCAACTGTCATGTTTTATTAGACACTCTGTAGCTAAATTATGACATTATGCGTTTTTGGACATTTAATTACAAATAAAACAAAATAGATTTTAATATTGGGGATGCTACATAGCTTTAAAAATGGCGTGTACTTATCGAATACCTAAATTATAAAATATGGTTTCAGACATTTTATTACAAAGAAAAACCAACGAAAAATTAATTTGAACCCTTTTTTTGTACTTAGAAACACAGGATATAAATTTACAATAAATATACATTTTTAAGATTTAGAAAGTATTAAAGATTTCGCACTTCAAAAACATAACAATGGAAGGACGAGAATTTCGGGTGGCTCGGACGAAAAAATTTGGAGAATGTGGTTTGGAAGAGAAATTGTTGAGGCTAGCTTTCCTCACTTTTAGTTCTATTTGACTCTAGTCTGTATGTTTGTAAACTTGGAGTAGTAAAGAAGATTAAAACCGTATTTTCTCCAGACTCAACTTAAAGGGAGTGCTTGCAAAGTTGTTAATTTTTAAGTTGATCCTTTACAATTAAATTTTTTCTAATGTTCATTAAAAATAAAACTGTTGTAAAAGGATTATAATAGCAAAGTTGAAAGCGCAGATTCTCTCTGTGAGCCTAAATGAAGGAAGGACGGACGGTAAAGGACGGTGGTTCTCCTTACAGACACAAATAAAGTCAATGTCGATCGATTAACCATTCCATTTTCAAGTTTTTCACTAACACTCCCTTTAAAGGTTGGTAGTTCGCCTATTCAACAGAGATTAAAGGATTGAACTCAATAATTTGGGTTTATTGTTGAGCTGATATGAATTTAGTGCAATGCAAACAAGGATGTGGGGAGAAAATTGATCTTAGGCATAGGTTTGTTTGTTTGTGTGTTTGCATCTTTCAAGGTCTTTTATATTTTATAAAAGTGGTAATTTTTCGATAAATTTCTATTAATGAAATAATGGCAGTGGGAACAATATTTTTTTAGTATGTTAAAAACAATTCAGCATTTAATTTAATGAATACACGAGTGATTGTACGCAGTGTTCATTTAATAAAATTTATATTCTATTCTATTAATGGGACCAATGTGGCGTTTAAATAAATGCGCTGTCAGTAAGTCTGTTTATCTGCATGAATGTTTATTTGTCTGTTTAGATGTCTTTTTTATCTGTATGTTTATCTGCCTGTTTATCTGTCTGTTTATTTGTCTGTTTATCTGTCTGTTTATCTGTCTGTTTATTTGTCTGTTTATCTGTCTGTTATCTGTCCGTTTCTCTGTCTATTTATCTGTCTGTTCATCTGTCTGTTTAAATATCCCCTTCTGCAGCTATAACCTTAGCTCTTGCTTCGTCCAGGTCAAATGTTTGCTTGAAATATTTCATTATATAGTCCTGGGATATATAATTCTCCAACTTTAAGTTAGGTTCGGAGTTTAGTTGATGTGAGAACCTTGAAACAATAACAAAACCCAGGTGTAGGGTTTAGGTGATATTGGAACCTACAGGGTTACCAACAAAGGATAAGACTTCATAGACGATTGTACGAAATTTGTTTAGTCTGTTTTCTTGCATTCAGGGGTCCTTGTAGGCCAAAACTGGCATATTTCTTTGCTTAATCATTTAGTAAACCATCAAAATACTCAATTAAATGCAGAAAACCATAATCACGCTTCAAAGCGTCATATTTTTAGAGTTTTGAGTCTTCTTTACAGTCTTATCCTTTGTGGGTAACCAGCTGTAGATGATACATGCAATTCAGGATCGAAAGTTATGAGAACCTCGATGATAGACTAAACTAAGATATAAGAACCTAGAAATAGATTGAACCTAGGTTTGAAGTGAAGAAGATATGACAACCTAGATAATAGATTAAACCTAGGTTTGAAGTGAAGAAGATATGAGAACCTAGATAATAGATTAAACCTAGGTTGGAAGTGAAGAAGATATGAGCACCTAGATTCATTACACCCAGCTAAACACAAATCAGAACTCTCATCTCAAATCAAATTCACGATTCTAAGGCTCTCCAGGTTCAAACCAGACTCAATTTAGATTCTCAGAACCCTGTCATACCAAATATTGTTGGCATGGGATTATTTTTATAGCATTAAAGTGCAACTTCAACCTGGAGAAAAAGTTTTAAATTTCTTCAAATAAATTCTAGAAAGAAAAAGAAAAACATCCAAATTGGAGATGACTCTTAAATCGTCTTTGATACGGGCGGTAAAGTATAAACTTTTCAAGGTTTGGTCTACATATTCTAAACAATAATTTGTTTGGTTAGAAAGAATTTAAAAAAAATAAAAGATTTTAACGGTTTCCATAATCTCATAAAGCGTTTTGTTACAACGGCGAAAGACCACATTTTAACAAACTTAAAAGTCGATTTCAATGTTGTCAGTGTCCGGTGTCACATAATAACTCTTTCAATATTAATTAATTGTCTAATAAATACAAAATATTCAAGTAAAAATAAATAAATAAATGAAAACCCAAAAGTTTTCAATCTAACAACCTTTTAGCTGAGATTACCGAAGTCTACATATTAAGATTCCATGTTCTAGTTTAAAATATAGCGTGATATCTAGGTGCGATAATATACAAGATAACCCTGACATCAAGTAGAATCAAAACTGACACAAATCCACCAATTTTTGATAAAAT
Source organism: Eurytemora carolleeae (assembly GCF_000591075.1). Taxonomy (NCBI): domain Eukaryota; kingdom Metazoa; phylum Arthropoda; class Copepoda; order Calanoida; family Temoridae; genus Eurytemora; species Eurytemora carolleeae. Next base: position 207,607 of record NW_019396049.1, read on the forward strand.
ACGCACAAAATTGCTCCTTCTTTATTATTTACAGGAAGTTTTAGTGTCTTAATAATTTACTCTTTTAAAATTTTTGACAGTTTGGAATAAAATAATGTGTCTCAGATTTCGATATTAAAAAAGTAAAGCATGAGAAATGGGGGTTGGAAATGTTATAATTTTATACTTTACGTAATCAGAGGTGGAAAATGTAAATGAAATCAACAAAGTTAAGATTAACCTGATAAGGTTTAGTTTAACCATTCATAAAAATAATAAAAATTTTTCACTGAACTCTGTTAGATCTTCAAGTGTGCATTCCACATCTATATATATACCTTGCTTGTCTGGGTGTCTGTTTGTTTGTTTCTATCCAATAAACGTCCAAACGGCTGAACCGAACGGGCCCAAGTTTTTTTGTGGGGCCTCACATGACCCCAGAGAAGGTTTAGGGATGATCAAAAGTTAAAAAAAATTGCCTCCATCAAAATTATATTTTCATAAAATTTTGAAAATCCACAAAAACATCTTTTTTATTGTATACAAAGAGAAAATGTTCACCATCTTCTAGTTTATATATACTATATACTTTACTTGTCTGTTTGTTTGTTTGTATCCAATAAACGTCAAAACGGCTGAAATGATTGGACCATAATTTTGTGTGGAATCTCACATGACCCTAGGGAAGGTTTCTGGATTCTCAAAATTAAAAAAAAAATTGATTTTTGTTAAGTTTGAAAATTCGTGAAAAAATATTATTTAATCCACGATTTTTTTGTTTATTGTTTTATATTGTACAAATTGAAAATTAAATATATTTCCTAGCTTCAAACTCAACAATATAACTTTTCCAGCATTACAAACATGTAACAAAATAAAAATCCTTGGTTACAATAGATCCATTACAAAACTTAGTATGAAGTACATCTAAAATACTAAGTGACTTGTTGGTTTTGCTCGTTATGAATATAACTACCCATGAGCTCTAAAGGAAGAGGGAACATTATAGTAGAATTCTTCTCCGCTGCAATCGTACTCAGGGTCTGTAAATATCTCAATTGTAAACCAGACGGGGAGTCACTGATAATAATTGAAGCTTCTTTTAATGCTTTAGCAGCGTTCCGCTCCCCTTCTGCAGCTATAACCTTAGCTCTAGCTTCTCTAGTAGCTTCAGCTTCTGCTGCCATAGCTCGCTGACCAACCTGAACACTGTCAAAGCAGGGTAGAATCCAGAGCAAACCAGGTCCCACAGCTCCTCCTTTCCTAACCCTACCCAACCTAAACACTATAGCTCTCTGGTACTCAGGGATTATCTGCACACAGAGAAAGATTGAGATAGGGAAGGTGAGAATGATGAAGAGAACGGAGAAGAATGCTAGAAATCCTGAACTAACTCTTATGCATCCGTCCTCATCTTTCCTAATTTGTATATCTCCTGAAAACTGTCCTTGCTCAGCTGTATGAATGTTGTTGGATTTATCTTTAATTTCTCCTTTGACGGACATCTCGTTATTAAATGCTTCTCTAAGACTGAGATCTGTGGTTTATAAAACATACTAACTGAACAGGATTAAACATAGCGGTCAATCCATAACTACGCAATTCTACTTCTACGCAGTCCTTTACAATTCCATTGAACTCCTAATATCCAACCAAAATAAAAGATGAAAATATAAACGTAGACAAAATGTATTCAAACTTTGAAAAAAAGATATTCATGATGTAATAATGAAATTTCGATGGTTGTAAATATTTGTATTAATTTTTTTTTAAATCGAGTTTTGAGCCTAACAAAGTGAGCTGAGACATCAAGAAAATAAAGCTTAAGAATTAAGTAGACATGTAAACAGAGGCATTAAGCTGAGATATTGAGCTGAGTATTAAGCTGAGGTATTGAGCTCAGGTATTAAGCTGAAGTATTGAGCTGAGATATTGAGCTGAGGTATTGAACTAATGTATTAAGCTGTGGTATTTGAGCTGAGCTATTGAGCTAAGGTATTAAGCTGAGGTATTGAGCTAAGGTATTAAGCTGAGGTATTGAGCTAAGGTATTAAGCTAAGGTATTGAGCTAAGGTATTTAGCTGAGGTATTGAGCTAAGGTATTAAGCTGAGGTATTGAGCTAAGGTATTAAGCTGAGGTATTGAGCTGACATATTGAGCTAAGGTATTGAGCTGAGATATTGAGCCAAGGTATTAAGCTGAGGTATTGAACTGAGATATTGAGCTGAGATATTGAGCTGAGATATTGAGCTGAGATATTGAGCCAAGGTATTAAGCAGCTGAGGTATTGAGCTGAGATATTGAGCTGAGGTATTGAGCGGAGGTATTGAGCTGAGGTGTTATCAGGAAATGAGCCTGGGCATGAATATATGGTGTAAAATGTTAATTAATGTATGTTTAGCGTGTAGTGGGTGGGTTCCACTATTTTAACTATAGGAGACAAATTAACTAACAAACACACAAACCAACACTCAAACTAAACTAAGGATTAGTTTAGTGTTAAACACACCTTGGTATGTATTATGTTTGATTAGGACAGTGTATGTTGTATGGTCAGGCTACTCTCAGGGGTCCCCCTGTCATTCTTAGTTGAAAATTTTAGGCAAAAAAGGAAATTTAATGGTCAAGACAAGCAAAATAACTAAACTTGAAAGAAAATAAACTAATTAATCTTAAAATTCTCGACAGAATTTTCACTTCAAATTAGCAGAGCTGTAGAGCTGTGAGGATTGAGGGGGGGGGAATAAACATGATTTGCTCCTGGTTTTTGCACGATATTTACTTAGTCACTGTAAACCGATGTCAGTAAAACTACAAGAAGGACTCTTGAGAAAGGGGTGGGAGGGGAGAATGGAACGGAAAGGGGTAGGGGTGATACGGAAGGATAACTTGTTAGAAGAGTGATATTTACATCTTAATTTATGGTAATTTTTATCAGTCGGAATTTTTAAATGGAATTTCCTGACCATGCAGACTAGAAAACAAAACAGTGGGAATAACTGGTATACTTAATATTGAATTCTGAAATTGATGAAAATTTATAATTATTAGATTTTACACAGATTTACATTTCCAGGCTGGAACAAAATACAATCGGCTAGGAGGGGTTAGTTCAGGTATTGTCGGAAGACGGAAGAGATCTTTGTCAATCCTGCCAATTCTGTCATCAATTCTGTCATCAATTCATATTACAAATTCTTTATAACTTCATCAAAGATGATGCATTTCCCGTCAACATTACAGATTCAAGGTTCACGTCAAATATTCTATTCAACCAGTAGAAATATATCCAGGTTTTAATTCAACCAGTAGAAATAAATCCAGGTTTTAATTCAACCAGTAGAAATAAATCCAGGTTTTAATTCAACCAGTAGAAATATATCCAGGTTTTAATTCAACCAGTAGAAATATATCCAGGTTTTAATTCAACCAGTAGAAATATATCCAGGTTTTAATTCAACCGGGAGAAATATATCCAGGGTTTAATTCAACCAGTAGAAATATATCCAGGTTTAAATTCAACCAGGAGAAATATATTCAGGTTTTTATTCAACCAGGAGAAATATATTCAGGATTTTATTCAATCAGGAGAATTATATTCAGGTTTTTATTCAACCAGGAGAAATATATTCAGGTGTTTATTCAACCAGGAGAAATATATTCAGGTTTTTATTGAACTAGGATAAATATATTCAGGTTCTCATTAACCAGGAGAAATATATTCAGGTTCTTATTAACCAGGAGAAATATTTCCAGGTTCTCATTAACCAGGAGAAATATTTCCAGGTTCTTATTAACTAGGAGAAATATTTCCAGGCTTTTATTCATCCAGGAGAAATATTTCCAGGTTCTTATTCAACCAGGAGAAATATATCCAGGTTCTTATTAACAAGGAGAAATATTTCCAGGCTTTTATTCAACCAGGAGAAATATTTCCAGGTTCTTATTAACCAGAAGAAATTTATCCAGGGTTTCAATTCAGGAGGATAAGTATTCATGATTAAAGCTGTAGGAAATCCTTTCTATAATAACTACCCTTGAATTAAAACTCTATATTAATCATAAAAAAAAACCCTGAAATGATCAGTACAACCCGTAGACTAGAGAACTATTTGTATTTGTATTTACTATTCGTGAAATCTAGAAATTCGTATCATTCGATAAATATTTATTTATCAAATATTGAAAAAATGTCATATAAAATATTTAATGTTTACTTTAACTGCATTATCTAATATAAATAGAATGTTATAAGGATAGAAAGATAGAAGAATAGAAGGATAGAAGGATAGAAGGTTAGAAGGACAGAAGGATAGAAGAATAGAAGGATAGAAAGACAGAAGGATAAAAAGATAGAAGGACAGAAGGATAGAAGGATAGAAGGATAGAAGGATAGAAGAATAGAAGGATAGAAGGATAGAAGGATAGAAGAATAGAAGGATAGAAGGATAGAAGGATAGAAGGATAGAAGGACAGAAGGATAGAAGGATAGAAGGATAAAAAGGTAGACGGATATAAGGATAGGAAGATATAAAAGATAATAGGATAGAAAGATAGAAAGCTATTTAAAACTTAAAATAGATTGTTACCCAGAATTGTTACCGTGATTAAGAGATAGAACTGTAAAAAGTATAATAGAAAGTTTGCAAGATAGAAAGATAAAAAATTTATTGATCGAAGGATAAAGATTGTTATTATCATATCTTAAATCCTTTCTGAGAAAAATGAAAATGAATTTGTGCAGAAACTATAAATATGAATAAAAGTATTGCCAATTTATTTTAAACTTAATCCCCCTTTTTTGAGAACAGTTCCTTTAATGAATGAATTTAAGGATGAATCGATGAATTTAAGGATGAATGTGTGTATAAGGACAGATGATACATTGATCCTGATATATCTGTGGAGGATCCAGGTTTAGGTTGACAGGACTTTCTCCGATTAAAGATATTATCCCTAGGATATATATCTAGAGATGACGGTTCCTCCCTTTACTCCAACCTTGATTTCAGCTCAGATAACTGTTGCGTCTTAAGAGAACCAACTAAACAAAATTAGTTATTTGTATTTTATTTATTTTTGGTCGAAGGATGAATTGAAAATACAAAATGTTATAAAAGAAATTGAGTTTTTGCTGTTTACTCTGATTTGCCAATCCCTTGATCTTTGCAACCCAATATCGTAAACCTTAAATATTTCAAACACTGACTTCTGTTAGATCAAATAATCTAAGTTTGAAATCTCAAAGGTTTACACCATCAGGTTGCAAAGATAAAGGGATTAGAAAATTTGAGTTTGTGGCAAAGACTCAATTCCTTCGGGAAATTTAGCTGGTTTGATATTGTTTACTGAAGGACAAGCAAGATTATATTGTTATGTGAAGATCCTAAGGAAACAGACGGTATATGGTGCTTCTAAGGAGAGGGGAGGGAATAGGAGAGGGAGAGGGAGGGGAGGTGGGGGGAAGGGGGCGGGGATGAAGGTAATAAACTATTTTTCAAAGCCTCCACTAATGTTTCATAATTAAAGAAAACAAATATCAGGTTGGATTTAGGTTCTGACTCTGGGTTCTATTAGTTCTCTACTTGGACTGATCAGTGATCATGAACCGGAGAAATATTTCAGCTCCAGATCCTGGAGAGAGACAGGAATAGAAACTTAACAAATTGAATGAAACCTGGGTTGCAGAGCAGTCTTGAATATTTAAATATTTAAATGTTTCACCCCCCGGCCTGTATCCGGCCTGTATACTGTATAGTGTATATACCCTCAAACCAAATATCCATTATTCAATTTTTCAAGTTGTCCCCAGACACAAGTATGTCTTCATTCGGATCATCCTGCGTCCCCAAATCTTCTTTTCTTCTATTCTGCATTTTTACCACAATAACATCATTTTTCAGACAAAATGTGACTTTTCTTTTGGGAACTAAACACTAATTTTCTTTGGTACCGGGCGCAGCCATCTTGGATATTTTAAACTTAGACTTTTTGCCTCATGCTCTGAAAGGTTGCAAGGATATAAGGATTCTTAAAAAATTGACTCTGTGGCGAGTGTTCAGTTTTTTCTCTAAATTTGAAAATTGAAATAAGTTTATATCAGTCCTTTTTATTAAATGAAGGAACTAGAAACTTTCATCAAATGTAAATTGTCTGATCCTTAAACCTTTGCAACCTGGTAGATATTTCAAAATATAAAAGAAATTGAGTTTTTGCCACAAACTTAGATTCTTTAATCCTTATGTTTTTGCAACCCGATGTCACAGACTATATTTCAAACTATAAATTCTAAAAATATAATAAGTTTGAAATATCAAAGATGTTCACCATAAGGTTGCAAAGATAACGGGACTAGACATTTTTTAATTTGTGTCGAAGACTCAATTTCTTTGTTAGATAAAATAGTCAAAGGTAGAAATCAAACACTAATCAAACACCACCATATGATATCTTAATTTAGGTCTGCGCCAAAAATAAAAAGTTAAAAGGATTTCAGATCACACTTGTATTCCGAGTCCTTTAGCACCTGATCCAATCAGGGTTCAGCCAGGTGTTTGTTGTCTATAATGAACCAATAGAAATAGTATGGCGGTAACATTTATCTTTCTATCTATCTGATTATCCAATTAGAGATGAATACTTAAATCGGCGCTTAGCAGTAAATGGAAATATTTACTTCTCCTGAACCTGAAGTGAGATAACTCACTGCAACAAACTAAAGAAAATTGCGCGTAATGTTTTCAATCATGAACCCTCTTATTGAAGAGGTATGACCATAGATAAAGATAGATTGCGCATAAGACGACATTTTTTATCTTGAAAGATATAAATGTACAGAGATGTTTTAAAGATATTCCTATTATATAGATTAACTAGGTCGGTTGTGAACATTGGCTGTTCTTATGATATTGAGTACTTGTGGTGAACATGAGTTCTGTAAAAATAAATTTAAGATATTTTAGTCCTTCTCATGTCCTTCTTCAGTTCTCGTCAATATGATATATTGCTCGGTGAAATAATTTGATATTCTCAAAATAAAATTCACTCCTGAGTGGTTTAATAATTATGAAATCCATTAAAACACCAAACCACCCCGCTTATCATTGAAGTACACTTTGACCCCTAGAAGTATGAGTTCGCGGACTGTACAATTCTTGGTGATTTTGCGTGCATAAGCTATCTATGGGTATGACGTAGGACAAAAATGTTTTGAATTTTTTATATGATTGTAAACAAATAAATATACTTTTCTCTATACTTTTGTATAAAATCCAAACTGGGGGAGCTACGAGGCAACCAAGTCGTGTCAGTGATATCGCATAAATTTTATCTTCTCCTTCGGTCTGGGTTGCAGGGAACTGTTAGGTTAAATGAAGGAAAATCAATCTATATAATAAAACAAGTCAATCGTATATATGTTGCGTATACCTGGCTAAACTGCTGGACCGATTGGGCTTAATTTTTTGTGGACACTCATGGGGGTGGTGTTATAGGCTAAAAAAAATTTGTGAATTTTTTTTCAACATTTTTTTAAATTTCATTTTTCCACGGGCAACGCCGGGCCCTTCAGCCAGTGATTTATAATTTACTAACATATCAGTAATAATTGTCTCAAATGTCCGTAATTACGTCAAGAAAGAAATTTCACAAATTTCTCCGTTCTATAATCAAACTTTAAAGATAAGCTTAGCTAAAGGTTTGAAGGGGTTTCAAAGTTTAAAATGAAGCAATGATCAACTTTTTATAAAAATAGTAAATTCAATATTTAATTCTAAGGTTTGATCATTTCGACTTTCTCTAATTTTTTAGCACGCAAGAATTTACCAAATCATAAAAAATCACAAATTTTCATATTTTTCACCCAAAAATAAAAAAAATACGTAATAATCTAGTCAAAAAATATTATTAAGATGGAATATTTAAAAACTAAAGATAGAGAATGTTTTTATTTTAAACAACCTTGCATTATAATTTTTATTATGGTTCAATAGTTTTATGATTATTTATGTTTTCTGAACTCAATATTTTTGTCTTCTGTAAACTCTTGTCCAAAAAAATTCAATTCTAGCAGAAAATTTAAAACTAAAATCATAGATTAATTCAAATAACAGACAAGACACTAGATGTCGTCTTTTCAAGATAATGTTTTTTCGTTCACTATAACCCTGAGGCAGAAGCACAAAGATGTAGCGTGTAGTCGGCGTAGAACAAGCTCTCTCTCTTTCTTGTGATTCTAAAGAGGAAGATCTTGTTCTACACCGCCTCAGGGTTATTGTGAACGAAAAAAACATAAATCTTGAAAAGACGACATTTAGTGTCCCATCTGTTATTTTATTAAATCTATGACTAAAATAATTACTGGAAACTTTTCTTCCTAGTTTTATCATTGAAAATCCAAATCGAATAAAAATGCAGCCGGTGGATTTTAGAAATTTTATAAAACTTCTTCCATAAGTCCTTTCCTGTCCCATTCAAGACCATTCCAGGTTCAGTGAGAACCAAAACAAATATGAAAACGACATTAAAATTATGTTAATAAAACTAGGTGTATTTTCTGTAGTTACAACGTAAATAGTTTTACAAGTAGCTTAGAACTCATCTATTAAGTGAAATAATAGTTTTGCATTCTGCATTCTTTCATGTTTATTGGACTATTCAAAGCTAAACCTTTTTTTTCTTTTTTTTAGTCTAAAAGTCTTCTGGTTTTTACTGTACCTGTACAGTGTACAGGGTGTAGTTTCTAAGCACCCTTGAACCAGAGAATATTGTCGTCTGGAATTCCAAGATGAGAAGTTAAGTATGATCAGAGCAAACACTGATTCAATAGAAACCTACACAATGCTAAGAACCTACAATAGTCTGTTTACACCTAACTGAACTTCAATCTATCCAAGATAAAAGAATAAACCTGTGGATACTTAATTGTTTGTGTTTTCTTGTCTCCAGGAGTTGAAATCACTCAACCGGCCAAATATTAATTCATAATTTGTTTGGTAAAAAAATTGCAAGGATTAGAGTTAAGATGATTAAGATGAGTATCAGTTATTAGGAAAAATGTTTGTTTATTCATTTATCCCGAGCTGAACCTTTATAATCCTATTTGTTTTCCTGTCTACCAGACAATACGGTTTATTCCAGGGGGTAATCTCCTGCCTTGGAAACAGGTTGAAATAATGTACTCCAGGTACTTTAGGTACTCTGGGTACCCCACATAGGTACTCTAGGTGCTATGGGTACCCTATACTTTTGGTACGCTACAAAGGTACTCAAGGTATTATCTCTACTTAACTGAAAAAGGTTGTGTAAGTATTTCATGGATTATCTTGATATTCTTGGTATCAATGATTATGATTGAGCTGAGTCTAGTTCTTGTTACCAAAATTTATATCTAGGTACTCTAACCCTGTGTTAATTTTGGTTATAGGAGTAAACTAAAACAGAAAAAAAGTGTATTTTGTTTATTATTCGGTTCAATGACTAAATCTAATTTTTTCATTAAGTCTAATGTTCCATGAATTAATTGTAAGTTTCATGTCAGAATTATGAATAGATTTAATATTTTGTAGCTAAATATATGTTCCTATTTTTTAACTTTATTTTGTTCTTTAATTTTTCATGTTTCTAAAAGGTAATTATAGTTTATAAACCGTAGATTATCCCTCAAAAGAGATTATCCTGTTTTCTACAGTTATTGAGATTGAAAATGCACTGGTTCTATTCACGAGTTTAAAGATATAAATCTGTAAAGGATCGTAATTCTTATCATAATTGATACACTGCAGAACGAAAAAAACTATTTTTAGATATCTCTAATATCTACTCTAGGTTCTAGTTGATCTTGATATTAAGGATATCCACTCTAGGTTCTAGTTTTAAAATATTTTTTCAAACCTAGCTTCATTGACATGAAAACACATTAAAACAGCCGGCTATTATATTCAAATAATGTTTGAAAAGGAAAAAGAAAACTGTAAATGGAAAGGAAGTTATGATCGTAAAATAGAATCTTTATTCCCCTGTAAACCTGGTTTAAAGGGGTGACTATACATATCACTTACTTGACTCGGATATATAACTTTCAACCCCTGATGAGGTTTAAAGAATGAGAATGGTGTGTTCAATTTTATATCTTCTGGTGAACTTGAGGAAAATAGTTTGTTCTGACAAGAGAGCAACCTTTCGTGATTATCCTATTCCTGGTTAGGTTAGATTTAGAAATATACGTAGCCTTGGCTGCTCTTTTTCTAAAGGAGGGGCGAGAGGTTGTGATTCCATTTTATCAATTTGTTCAAGCCTTTCTTTGTGTTTTCATAATTGATAAAAAATAAATACTTAAAAATGTTTATTTGTTTATGTTGGAGGAGGATTGGTTTAGAGGAGTTAATAATACGTCCTGAGATGAAGTTTGCTCAGGTGGTGATATTTGAAACCATCTCTACCCCCCTCCCCTCCTCCTCCTTTAATCTCCAGTACCCCCTTTACTCTACGCTCCCTTCCCTCCTCTCTATTTTTTTGCTAACACCTGCAATCTACTATACCTCCTCTTAACCTCCTTGCACTCCTGCATTCTTCCTTTTTATTTCATCTCCATATTTCCTCATCAAAAGTCACTTTCCAAATCCGTAATTAGTCCCTTAGGAGTGTCAAGTACATTCTTCTTATCCTTATCAGCGAGTTTACTAATAACTGGAAAAGATTAGAAAACACTAAAATGAAGAAGTTAGATCCTGTTTTGACGCAGATAATAAATTAAATTCTGATTGTAAACCAGTATTAAACTTAATTATTGAATACAATTATCAATTATTAGGTTTAACATAAATGTTTGGTGGTCTATGCAAATTCGGTTTGCCTAAATCCATGGGGGAGAGGTATGGAGGGAGTGGAAAGGGGGAGGGGATAGAGGGAGTAATGGTGCATATTGAAATGGACAAATATGATCGGCAACATGCCTTGATGAAACTTTAATACGTTATTTGATATGCATCTGTGCTGAGAAAAATGTATGTTGACAGATTTATTGGTAATTGGGCTTTTAAGGTGCGTTATTTTCTAGTAACGATTTTATATTTTCAAGTCGTCTTTTTTACCTTCTTATAATAAACCAACATTTTACCTTCTTATAATAAACCAACATTTTACCTTCTTATAATAAACCAACATTTTAGCGGATTCTTCTGTTTAAATTGAAAATCGTGAAAGTCAACATCTTTTTCAAACTCATTTCTTCGACCAGTTCCCAGTTCAGTATTCCTAGTTCAGTATTCCTCTTTCAGTATTCCCAGTTCAGTATTCCTCTATTCGGTATTCCTAGTTCAGTATTCCCAGTTCAGTATTCCTCTTTCAGTATTCCCAGTTCAGTATTCCTCTTTCAATATTCCCAGTTCAGTATTCCTCTATTCAGTATTCCCAGTTCAGTATTCCTCTTTCAGTATTCCCAGTTCAGTATTCCCGGTTCAGTAAAAGAAACCGAGTGGAGTTTAGTTTGACACAGAAAAGGGTTGACCAAAATGGAAGCGGTTCATTGCTTCTGTATGAAACAGGAAACTTTGATTACAAAATATGACACCAGGCTCCGCTAGGGTCAAACCCCCTAATTAAATTCTGAGAAATTTGACAGGAAACACACACTTATGTGAAGGGCCAATTATTTTCAAGGTTTTTGTGTCAAGATCACAGAAATTTGATGTTTCAAAATACCATTTTCTGCAATTGAAGAAAAGAGAAATTATCTTATTATGTCTTCTTTTCTGCCCAAGTTGGCAAACAGTTTTCAAATACCGAATATTCGTCGCAGTATGAAACAATAACAATTTTTTAATCGAAGAGCAATTTGAACCTATGTAGGATTTTTACTGTGTTTTTACTACAAATAAAATCCTATATTAGGTATGAAGTATATATCGTGGAGAATAAATACTATCGTTTGACTTCAAAGATTTTCCTTGTAAAAGTTGAATTGGGCGTGGCAACTAATATTAATCTAACATTTTTAATGCAAGACCAATAATCTAATAAACATAGATAAAAAATAAAGTAATTTGAAACTAAGAAAAGGATTCATTTTGATCTTCAAAACCTTAAAAAAATGGTTTTATGTAAAATGGAAAATCAGTCGCCAAAGAAAGTGTCTGAAATAAAAAAAAATGACCAACAAGTAGAGAAACTTTTGTTAGTTTTGGCTTTTATGATGTATTTGTTCAGAATGCAACTTTCCCCCCCCCCTCTCACCTTCTAATGCATCCATATTGTTAAGCAAATACCTTTAACTCTCCGGTTACATCAACACTAGTTCAAGAATGCCTCATGTTTTATTTTAGAAATATTACGGATCGTCTTCCTCCATAAACCTTTAGAGACAGACCACCATCACAGTACAGGTTCAGGTGTCAGATAAGGGTTGAGTTGACAGAGTTGATAACCTTTATACAGATTTAAATCTACAGATTTATTTATATACATATAATCAGATATATTCAAACTGGTATCCAACAGAAATACCATAAAACCAATCCAAACCAATTAATCTGAATCAAATCAAGAATCATAAAAAAATGCACAACCAAGAACTACAAAACGGTGATTATTCCAAACAAAACATCCTAGAAAACCTAGAGATAGCACATTGAACTAGATACAGAACCCGGTCAAATTAAAAACTGAAGCCGAGTATAATAGCCGAACCCAAACAAATTAAAACTCAAACCTTAACAAGTTAAAACCCAAACCTATACAAATTCAAACCCAAACCTTAAACAAATTCAAACTCCAATTTAAGCAAATTCAAACCCAAACCCAACCCATTTAAACCCTAACCTAAACCAACTTAAACCCAAACCTAAACCAATTCAAACCAAAACCTAAACCAATTCAAACCCAAACCTAAACCAAACCAATTCAACCCCAAACCTAAACCAATTTAAACCCCAAACCTAAACATATCAGACTCCAACATAAACTATTTCAAGCCAAAACCTAAACCAACTCAATCCAAACCCAACCCCAAACCTAACCTTGTGAAAACCCAAACCTGAACCAATTTAAGCATACACGAAGACAACTCAATCTATGATAAAGCAAATGCTGATTGGGAACCAAATAAACAAAGAACTATTTTTTTCACCCTAAAACCACTTTTCAACTGGAATAAAAGTCCACACAAGGCGAAACTATTTGTCTTATTATTTAAGTAAAAATCAAACTGAATTGAAATAGATACTTGAAAAACTTGAATTGCAATTTAATTCATGATTTGAATATTCTACTTTAGAGCTGGGCTCAACTTTTTGCCAAGTGTCCCTTTATGTAAAGAATTTGTAAGAAGTTGATATAAGAAGGAGTGAACCTGAGGTTTATCCTACAACACACTTCTTTCTCTGACTGTTATCAGGGAAAGGAGAAGGAAGATAAAACTGTCCAGGGGTTATGCGATACAAACTGTACCTACTTGCACCCTGGCTAACATCATTTTTTCGCAAACTCTATTCAAATATCAAACTCATAGCAACACCTCTATTCGAAATATAAAACAAGATCAAGGGATGGGGGGGGGGCGAAGGTCCACGGGGTGGGGAGAGATATATTTGTTATTAAGAGTGAATAGAGCCCCTGGGTTGAAATCTACACTGATTATCACAGGAATTTGTCAACTATAATTGGGCAGACGGTTTTTGCTAATGTTTCCAACGTTTTTGCAGGTTCAGGTTTGATTTAACAAGAGAGGAGAAGGTTTAGTTGGATATTTGAAACCATAATCCAGACTGTCGAGACACACCCTGGATAAAAGAGTAAAAGTACGCGAAGGAACCAATTGTATAATGATTTAAGACCACTCTGTATGATTTCCATGAGGAGATGATGATGTATAAGACACCCTGTTGTATCGTGAGTGAGGATAGGACAGGCGTAGTTGTGAAACTTTGTGATTTGCATCCTGACATAAGTTAATGTAATCTTGTAATGTATGTCTCCAAGTCGTGAGACACATTATTATGAGCACCCAGCAAGGATTAACTCTTTTAATTCTTGAGTTCACATTCACACACACCCTAGATCTTAATCCGGATCCAGTTTAAACTATAATAGATTTTCTTCCTTCGTCATTAATAGAAATCAAGCAGAGAAGCGGAGGAGGAAAGTTTTTTTCCAGAAACAAATAAACCTGGTTGCGGGGATCTGAAGAACAATATAACCAGGGAAAGAGGAACTATAAAGATTAATCAACCTGGTTTCGGGGAACTGAATAATAATATAACCAGGGAAAGAGGAACTATAAAGATAAATAAACCTGGTTTCGGGGAACTGAATAATAATATAACCAGGGAAAGAGGAACTATGAAGATTAATAAACCTGGTTTCGGGGTTCTGAATAGGAATATGACCAGGGAAAAGGGAAACTAAAAATTCTAATAAACCTGGTTTCGGGGAACGGACGCACTATAATTTCTGTAGTAGGAAATATTTCCATTTACTGATAGCGCCGATTAAAGGATTCATAACTCTGATTGGATAATACGATAGATTGAAAGATAGATGTTACCGCCATACTATTTCTATTGGTTCAGAATAGACTACAAACACATAACTGAACCCTGATTGTATCAGGTGCTAATGGACTTGGCATACAGGAGTAGATGAACAATATTATCCTGAAAAAAGGGATCTAACAAGTTAAAAGAAACAGGTTTAACCCGAATATTCAGATGGAAAATATATAAAATGGAGAATTTAGAAATTAAAGAGTTAAATTTGTACACGGAGTCGTTCTACATACAATCACCACATTTCATGTTTGCCAGTTTCCTAGGTTTCTCTAGGCTTCAGTTGATCACGATTCTCAGATAATCTTGATTAGAACTCAGCCCTGCCCCGATATATCACACTATCATCTGTACCATGCTTCAACAGATTCAATATTCAATATTCAATATAGCTTCATAGATTCAATACTCAATATAGCTCCATAGACTCAATATTCAATATAGCTTCATAGATTCAATACTTAATATAGGTTCATAGATTCAATATTCAATATAGCTTCATAGATTCAATACTCAATATAGCTTCATAGATTCAATATTCAATATAGGTTCATAGATTCAATGCTCAATATAGGTTCATAGAGTCAATACTAAATATAGCTTCATAGATTCAATATTCTATATTTGCAGCTACATAGATTCAATACTCAATATAGTTTTATATATTCAATACTCAATATAGCTACATATATATTCAATATTCAAAATAGCTTCATAGATTCAATATTCAATTTAGCTTCATAGATTCAATTCTGAATATAGCTTCATATATTCAATATTCAACATAGCTTTATAATTTTAATGCCCGATATCGCTTCATTAATTTAATACTGAAGATTTCATATATTATATATTTATATATAACGTAGATTAAGCTCTGTTTATTTTGATGTCCGTTCATATTTCAGAAGCCCCTTAACAGATTTGCCTCAAATTTTGATTGAGGAACTCGGTTTAACCACGGGTACGTTCAGAGCTTGTTTTAAAAGCTTATGGGGTTGAATTTTATAGAAAACCTCAGTATCCAGGCAAAGCTGGGTTCCCAAATAGTATTAAATACATATCTGATAAGAATGGAGGAAGCTTTTAACAAAAATTTCAGAAAAAAGTAATGAAAAAAAGCAAGAAAAATAAGATATTTTGTAAAATATCAGGTTGAACCTAGGCATTAAATGACATTTCTTAGCTTGTATTTTATCGACACGGCATTATTCTTTGAACCATATTAATAGCATCATACATCCAGAAATGAACCATGTTAATTGAACTCTTGGTTTTCAAAAAATCATAGAGCTTTAAAAAATTTTGACTGAAACTTAATTTGATTTTAATTTGAAATTGATAAGATGTTTAATATTTCTGTAAATTTTACAGACATAACAAAAGCTCCATAACTTTTCCAAAAATGATAAAAAAAAAGTTTTGCTTGCTTTATTTCCGCGTTTATTGAAATTTGCTGTCGGAGAGAAATCAGTATTTAGGCCTAGGCTGGAAGAGAACTAATAGCTATCTACAAGTGGTGTGAAGCTATAAGTATCTAGGTCCTAGGTATCGCAGAGCGTGAAAAATCTTTTAATCTAATTTTACAGAGTTTGGATTAGTTCTGTGGTATCTGGTATACACGACTATATGTATTATATACAAAAGATACTTAGATACTTGGATCCTAGAATATCTAGATACTTGGATACTAGAATATCTAGATACTTTGATACTAGAATACTTAGATACTTGGATACTAGAATACTTAGATACTTGGATCCTAGAATACCTAGAAACTTGGACACTAATATACTTAGACACTTGGATACTTATTTACTTTGATACTTTGATACTTGGATACTTGGATACTAGAATACCTAGATACATGGATACTATAATAATTGGATACTAGAATGCCTAGATACTTGGATACTAGAATACTTAGATACTTAGATACTTAGATACTTGGGTACTTGAATGCTAAAATACTTAGTTGCTTGGATACTAGAATACTTGGATACTTGGATACTAATATACATAGATACTTGGATACTTGAATACTAGAATACCTAGATACTTGGATACCAGAATACTTGGATACTAGAATACTTAGATACTTAGAATACTTAGATACTTAGATACTTAGATACTTAGATATTAAGATACTTAGATACATGGATATTTAGATACTTGGATACTTGGATACTTGGGTACTTGATGACTTGAATACTAGAATACTTTGATACTTAGATACTAGAATACCTAGATACTTGGATACTAGAATACTTAGATGCTGGGATACTAGAATACTTAGATACTTGGATATTGAATTCTTGGATACTTGGATAGTTAGATACTTAGATACTTGGATACTTGGATAATAGAACTTGGATACTAGAATACTTAGATACTTGGATACTAGAATACTTAGATACTTGGATACTAGGATACCTAGATACTTGGATACTAGAATTCTTATCTTACTAGTATACTAGGGATATTAGAATAAATGAATCTAAAGGGTGTAGGTTCCCACCTACCATTATTTCTTCTCAAATTATGTAAATCAACGAATATTAAGCTGAACATTTTCTGATCATAAAAATACAAATAAGGAAAAATCGTTTGCATTGACAAAATAAAAACTGGCTTAAAAATATGACAAAAACGTATCAAAAACGTTTTTAAAGCCGAATACAGATTGCCAGGTTGTAAAATCATTGTCAAGAATCTTTAATAAAGTATAAATTCGTCAAAAGAATATGTATGAAGTCAGGGCACTATTTGTCTAAGAATTTGGAAGGGAGTGGAAGGAATCTTAATTAAGATATTTCCAGGTCCAATCCAAGAATAAGTATGAATTCAGGGCTCTATTTGGCTAAGAATTTGGAAGGGAGTGGAAGGAATCTTAATTAAGATATTTCCAGGTCCAATCCAAGAATAAGTATGAATTCAGGGCTCTATTTGGCTAAGAATTTGGAAGGGAGTGGAAGGAATCTTATTTAAGATATTTCCAGGTCCAATCCAAGAATAAATATGAAGTCAGGGCACTATTTGTCTAAGAATTTGGAAGGGAGTGGAAGGAATCTTATTTAAGATATTTCTAGACCCAATCCAAGAATAAGTAGGAAGTCAGGGCGCTATTTGTCTAAGAATTTGGAAGTGAGTGGAAGGAATCTTATTTAAGGTCCAATCCAAGGAAAAATCTAAACAAATCAAGAAATATTCCTCTCATGTTCAGGTGTTCAATTAAGTGATAAAGATATTTAAAGGAAGCAAGGAAAAAATCGTTATCATAAATATGAAACTAAAAAGCTTTTAGATGTTCACAGTGAAAATAGGGTGATAAGCTCTGCTAAATATCTTCAAATGTATGGATCAGCTGTATAGTTTCTTAGTGACTGAAACCTCTGTATCAAGCAAATTGAATAGCTGATGTTATAAAAAAAAGCAAACTAGATTAAGGTAACAGTATAATCCATGTCCTGCCAACCCTGAACAGGAACATCATAAAAAGAAGATGTAGATGGATACAAATAAGAGTTTAGAATGTTGATATGAGTCTATGTGTCTACTGTCCAGCTAGCTGGCAGCTGAAATTTTAAACGCCGGGTCTCAGATGTCTAAAAACAACTACTTAATCATTTCCAAATCCTTTTTTTTGCATATACTAGTTTCATTAGAGCTCTAGAATTCAAAATGTAATTGGGAACCTTTTTTATGTACACCCTTTAGGATACAAGGACACTGGTACACAACATATAGGATACAAGAATACTAAGAATACAGGTATCTAATAGCATATTAAGATACTTGGATACTAGTAAAGGAGTTTTTGCCACAAACTCAGATTTTTTAATCCTTATATCTCCGCAACCCGTTCTTGTAGACCTTTGACATTTCAAACATAGAATTCTGACAGATCACATATTCTAAGTTTGAAATATAAAAGGTTTACCGCATCAGGTTGCAAAGATAAAGTAATTAGAAAATTGGAGTTTGTGGCAAATACTCAACTCCTTTGTAGAATACTAGAAAACCAGAGATACTAAGATACTATGTAGGATAATGAAGATTTTAAAGGATTCGATATTAAGATATTAAGATATTAAGGTATTAAGATATTAAGATATTAAGATATTAAGATATTAAGATATTAAGATATTAAGGTATTAAGATATTAAGGTATTAAGATATTAAGATATTAAGATATTAAGATATTAAGATATTAAGATATTAAGATATTAAGGTATATATATATATATAGATTAAGGTATAGAATACTGATATGCTTATAAGATACTCAGAAACAAATTAAAATCTTCCTTAAATGAGCTCTTTAGGTTTGTTGAACATAAGACGGTGTGTTTTTCCAATATTTTTGTATGTGTATAACATGCAAATCATATATTCTGTTTTCACTTTTTAAAAATTTCCTAAAAAATAGCTCAACACCATTTAAGAAACTAATTACTCGCCTCAAACACTAACTTTAATCTTTGCAACCTGATTTCGTAGAACCTTGATGTTTCAAACTATGAATTCTGCTTGATCAAATAATCAAACTTTGCTAAGAAAATGTAACTAGAAAATTACAGTTTGAGAATAGTGATCGTTCCATTGGTTTTGGAATTATCCATGAGAACTTAAAAAAGCACATTTTTTATCTATATGTATTGTATAAATAGATGTCTTTGTGCGAATAATCAAAACTTTTATAAGATAAATACTAGATTTACAAGAACATCTGCTACATTTGACTAGTTGCAACGTATGTATCGAACTGAAGACTGTTCCGTCCTAGCTCCGAACCTCTGTAGGTTGAGGCTCCGGAGATGTCAGTCTCTTCATCTCCGAAGTCGGAGTCGAATCCAGAGTTTGCTATACCCTGAATAATAATCATACTTTAATCAAATCTTTCTTTACTTTCATATTTCTATGCACTAAAAAATAAGTCTAAATATCTATGTATGAAAAATTTGTCTTGTCTATTTATTTGTTTGTTTGGATCCAATGAACCTGAAAACGACTGAACCTAACTTTTGGCATCCCAGGGATGAGTGGTTTTTTGCCAATCAAAGGAATTGAGTCTTTGGAATAAAATCAAACATTTAAACCTCAATATCTTTAGAGCCCGATGTTGTAAACCTTTGATATTTCAAACTCATATTATTTGATCTAACAGAATTCATAGTTTGAAATATCTAAGGTCTACAACATTTAGTTCCAAAGATATAGGGATTAGAAAATCAGAGCTTGTTGCAAAGACTCATTTCCTTTGTTCGTTTTCGTTTTGACTTTTTTGAATCTTGAAAATTGTCGCGAAATTGTCTTTTTATAGTGTTATTGTTTTATAATGCACATTAAATATGGTTGCGATAAAACACTTAAATTTTAATTCAACAGATAGACACGTAGCTCCCTGTAACACTGTTTTAATACCTGACTAGACATTGATTTTCTGGCAAAATGGACAGTACTCCTTCTTCTCTCCATAGTTACAAAGGAATCCCTTCTCTTCTTCAGAGCTGCCAGGGTATCACGTCTCATCTTCATCTTAGAAGCAATTCCATCCAATTCTAGAATTTGAACGCGTTTAAGTCTAAGGTTCAACAGATCATGATTGGTTAGATACCTGCTGTTGAGTTCAACCTGTTTCTGAACTGTCTTTCCAAATTTATCTCTTCTCCCTCTCCTCCTTGCATCTTACTAAACACAAATTAAATCCATGAAATGTTCCATTTTTGCATTTTTGATTGAAAAATTGAAAACTTAAAAAAGGTTATATACTTGTGGTAACTAGACAGCTGATGCACAGTATTTCTTCGGTTTACATTCAGCATTTCCTGAAAAATAGAATTTTTATAAATAAATATTTTTTATTTTTCCAACCCACTTTATTGTCCCGGCTGAATTTGAGCCAGGAAAATAAAGTAAGTTTCAAATCTGAGAACATTTTATTGTCCCGGCTGTCCACTTTATTGACCCAACTGACCACCTAATTGTTGTTCTTAGATTTTAAGCAAGAATGTGGCCACATGACATAAAAAATGCCTTTGTACCTAGTCAAGGGTTAACTATGAAATTTAAAAATTTAGTTGAGATTTTTTTTACGTATCTCGTAAACCCCCTTAATCCCAATATACCCCGCCTCTCTTGACCAGGTTCATAAATAGCTTCTTTTTTAGTTTTTGTTGTTGTATATTTTACCTGATGAGCTTCTGTTTCCACCTTCTGTAATTCCCTGGCATAGTTGACTGCTTGAATATCAAGATCTCCGTCCTCCGTAAAATCTTCATCAATCTTCTCACACCAGTTCAGCTTAGTCGTGGCAATAGTGTGACATACTGAAATATTTATCAGTAAAAAGTGTCCAGAGACCTAATTTAATGAATTGAGCCGTGTCGCTGAACTACCTAATGCCGGTTCAAATTTATTGAGTTCGGTCCCAGATTTGTATTTTATTGAAGAAAGCATCTTACTGTGCCCCATTGTCAATTATATGGATTAGTTTAAAATCCTCTTTTATAAAACTGTAACCCGTTCCCTTTAAACTATATAGAAGAGAAAATATTTGAACTTACAGTTTGTCCATCGATGTAAAACCATTCCAATCAGCTGTAGAACCATTATACCAAGGAAAGCAAGAAGAAAGAATAATCCAATAGGTTCAAGGGAGAGGCTAGTGCTCATAATCGTTATCTCTGGACCTTGCTCTGCCTCAGGGTCATAAGTCACATTGTATCTCTTGTCAAAAAACCAGTCGATCGACATGATATCCTTGTTCTGTTGCATCAATGTGATTCCCAGCACCCAGATCAAGTTTGCCATGATGAAAGTAAAAATAAGTTGATCTCGATACGCCTTCAAATTCTTTACTTGTTCAGCCTTCTGTGCTTTGTTCATAGTCAGAGGAGTAAGATACTTTTTAATCAGTTCGTTCCAGAATACAATCTCAGCTCCAGGTAGGAAATCAACTGGTCCTCCTCCGAGCTCAGGTTGGTCAGGATAGAAATCTTCAACCCAATATGGATTTTTAGAATCATCTCGTTCTATCTTGTTTTCCTCAAAGTTATTCATTGCACTGGCAGTGTCCTCAGTCATCTGAGACTGGTATTCAAAGTCTTCAATATCCTCCTCAATGGCTTCAGAAACCGCTGTCATTCTTCTAGACCTGGAGAAGCTTGATCTTCGGGGCATCCCTAGTGGTTCTTGAGCATGCTCAATGTTTGAAAGACGACTGTTCACCTTCTCCAGGGAGGTTGCAATCTCTACAAGCTGCTTCTTTGGATCTAAAGGATCATCGTGAGTGAAACACATGCATTTGAACAGGTTTGCCAGGCTGAATTCTAATCCACCACTCTCTCCTCCGTTCCCATCAAGATGGAACTGAGTCAGAAGATTTGTCAGCATTCCCTCATTTTTTACATTTTTCTTAATCTCCTCGGCATTCTTCTTCTCTTCCTCCATCTGAGCTTTGGTTTTCTTCTCAGCCACCTCCCTGGTTCCCCAGGATACATCCCACAGGTTGAACAGAGAATAGATGACAAGGAGAAGGTACATGGAAGGAATAGTGATGTAATAAATAGGAAGATAGGGAAGGCAACCTATCTCGTAGGGATGCAACGCTCCAGCAAAGAAGAAGGAGGCAAAGACGGATAGAAAACTTATTGCAGTCGGAGACAGCCAAGAATCATCTTCAACGATCTATAATTGTTAAAATGAAATAAGAATAAATAACATTTTTTTTAACTGTTTACGGGGGCTTTGCGCCCCCCCCCCACACACAAAAACTATTACTTACCTGTATAAAAATTCCTATCATTACAGCCAACATGAGAAGAATGTATCCAATAGTCAGTAACTTAGCAAAGGAGAGTTGAATCTTTTGATCCAGGAAGTAGCAGGCTAACATGAACAGTATTACAGGAATACCATTGGCTATGATTGCATCCCATATATCCATCTTGAAGACTGTATTAAAGGATCCAGCCAGGATCAGGAAAATTGCTCCAGGTCCAACAAATGTACTCACCATCAACATTCCCTAGAAAAGTAAAAAAATAAAAACAAGTTTTTTAAAGGAATAAAGTCTTTATAACAAACTCAAATTTTTTAATCCCTATATCTTTGCAACTTGATGGTGTAATTCTTTGATATTTCAAACTTAGATTATTTGATCTAACCGGATTCATAGTTTAAAATATCTAAGGTCTACGACATCAGGTTGCAAAGATACTGGGATTAGAAAATCAGAGTTTGTGGCAAAAACTCAATTTCTTTAAGAATTCTTGAATACCTGGTAAATTATATACAGAGTAGAGATATCCTGATTATTCTTTACAACACTCTTGTAGCTTCCCAGGAGATCAACAATGTTCATGATAGTTGAAGGCATCCATCTTCGCCGTTGGTTAAAGAACTCCTCAAAGGTGACAGGGCAGGCTAAAAAGGTCTTAGATGAAACTAAATCTATATAATAAACCTCTTCGCTCATTTAAATGTTCACTATATCAGGCGAAACGGCTGGACCAAATTGACAAAAAAATATTTTAAGGGAACCCAGGGGTACCCCAGGGTATCATAGGCTAAACAAAATTTGGAATTTATAAAATTCCACCGGCAACGCTGGCCACTTTAGCTAAAATCATGATTTGAGACCCAGCGAGAGTAAGCGGTGTATCTATGAGTAACCTGCCTGTGCAACGCCGGGCAATAGTATAAAAAAAATTAATTTTCGAATGGTCTAACCTGTAAAAGCATCACTAGCAGCTGAATACTCTACTCTCCAACCTTTCTGAAGTAGGAGAGTGCAGAGCCATCTATCTTCTCCTTGATCAAACTGTACGTAGTGTCTGGGCTGGGTGGAGACCGTTGTGTACTTTCTCAGCACATTATCATTCATCAGAGCTTTCCCCCTGAACAATGAGAAGCATCCAGGACTACAGAGAACACAGCCAAGCACATGTTCGGTTGCTTTCTGAAGCCAATGACCAACTGCATATTCAAATATCTGGTACCAAGGTATATATCCGCTTCCTGTAGGATGAATTCGACCACAAGCAGCTCCTACAGTCTTATTCTTCTTCATCAAATCTACTAGTCGGATAACAGCTTGGGGTTGGAAATCAATATCTCCATCCAAAGCTAAGAGATAAGTGTTTTCAGCCATTGCTTCCTTTCTATCATCGTTGATAGGCAATTCCATAAGTTTATGGCCGAGAAGATAGTACATGTACATGCATTGGGACCATCTCTTCTTGTGCCGAATCTTTGCTTTGTCCTTTAAATGACAAACAATCCTTGTTTTCCCAGGTAGAGTCCAAACCAGTCTTCCTCCATAGGGTGTCGGAAACTTCTTACAAGGTTTAGTCTTCATCTTCCTTCCATGAACCATTGTTCCTGCTTTATTCATTGTTTCCACCAGAAGACGGACAAACTTGTTAACAACCTGGGCCTCCTCAGGGTTGTTTCCAACCTCCATGCAATCATCAAATAGAATATGGGTTTCCCATTCATAGTAATCCTGATCTACTACACCTAGATACTTCTGAGCACACCGACGAGCAGAGTAATCTTTATCAATACGGAACAAAGATTTTAACATTTCAATAATTTCTTCTTCACTTTCATGCCACATAGTTGCACAAGCGTAGATTTTAGTAATTGTATCAGCTTTCTTGACATTGCTATGCTTTGAATCATCTTCATTCTCTGGAAAGGTTTCATAAAATTCTTTCAACTCCTCTTTATCACCTAGTTCATACTCCTGAAGCTCTTCAATTTTCATTTCTTGATTTCCGTCCTTTCTCCTGTTCAGCATCAAGGTTTGATCAATTAATAAACCTTCATACCATGGAGTTCCGAATATCTGTTCTGTTGAAGCTAGTCTGTTGCTTCTAGGATACCAGATGTGAAATGTTGTCCACAGAAATGATAAAAACCAGATTATGAAAACCCAAGTATCTTCTTCCCAAGCATTGAAGATAAAGCCTGCTAGTTTAGGACATTCGAAGAAAAGATTATTTGGGAGAAAGGAAATAAAAACACATTTATCATCAGCTCTACCTGCACAACCGGCTAGAAGTAAGGCAATGCAGGATGGTATCACCAGAGAAATAGGAATCGCAAAGCTAAATGTTTGGATCTGAACCTTGCTTGCAAACTTAGACAATATGTAAGCTCCGAAAGCACAGAATATTTGGATCAACAAGACAAACACAGCATCCATGTTATCGTTAAGTGGAACTTGATAGAACGCTTTTTCACTTAATCCATTCTCAAAATTTGTATCAGAAATGCTTTCTTCCTCTACCTCTCTCACACTATATGTATGATTTCCAAAGTTGGTAAGAAAGTTCTTGAAGAATATATCACTGTAAACAAGGCTTTCATTCCCGTTTGTGACTGATCCATTGAAGTATGTGACTAAAACCATTGTTGCAAAAAACACAGCTATTTTCAAAGGGGCGATGATAAGGAAAGTGTAGTATCTACTCTTCTCCAACATTTCTCTCTTCATCTCCCACATCCATCTTAATCCAAAGTTTTCTCCAGCATAGGTTTCCCACCAGGAGCAGGATACTAGAACCAAAGATACTGGAATAGCCCATGAATTAGGATACTGTGATGTGCTGTTGTTAGTATATTGAAAAACAGGCCATAGAGTTGCAGCAGACAATTGAGCTAAAACCGCCAGGCCATCAAATATCCAGTATTTCCAGTGTACTGTTGTTTTACCCTCAGAACGTTGTATTCTTGTAAACATGAGAAGGATCGAGGGGATCAGAGCAATCCCGGAGCAAAGAACCATTGCTCTCAGAGCATCCATCTCAGGAAGGACAAGGAACACAAGGAGAGCTAAACCAATCACATGAAACATCTCCATGGTAAAAACAAATAGAAAGGTTTTCAATGCTGGCATTTTCTGAAATTTAAACAACCAGACTCGAAGAGAACGCGAGAATGCCCCAACGTTAGGTGCAGCAAAAGCAAAGAAAATGCACCAAATCCATCTTGAACGTTCGTAACCCAAATTTCTGTCACATTCATCTTTATCCGGCCCTGTTAGTGTATCGCAATTAAAATCTACCTCCAGATCTTTTTCTATAGCATCTGTGATAAATATGCCAGTGTTACCGTCCTCGTTGCAAAATGGTAAAGGAGTTCTCTTGGTCGCTGATATCTGGGATATCATGAAGAATGTTGTTCCTCTTGCTACAACACTGGCACAGAAAACAATTACAAATGTCACCGTGTAAGCGGCGAAAAGTAGAATTTTCTCTCCATTTTTCATCAACAAACTCTCTGCCTCCGACCCTGAGCCTCCGGTAATCTGATCTGGAACATCGTCCCGGAAGGAATCCCATTTTCTCACTGGAGGAAGAATAGGCTCATTGTCCCTGTAACTATTAGTATCCGTCTCTGAGGACGTATCCTCAGAGTCCGAGTACCCCATCCTGATCTCTCTGCTTTAATTCAAAGCCGGAGTAAGACTGCTTTATCTAACCAAGTATTTGAATGCCTGATAAATAGCTTCTTATCATTTATTACAAACAAGCCTATAAGGGCAAAGCATAATGAACGGCAATCATTTAAATTATAAGTTTTTTATTAGTAATTTTTGTGGTATTCTTTGAAACTTCATTCCTGCTTCCTTCTAGTCATTTCATTTCTTGAGAAATCCTACTGAGCTCCTTCTCTACTCATAAAATTTTCATCACATGACTCAGCTCAATCCTTAATTTGCACTTGCTCAACACTATTCGTCGTCAATGATATTTAAATAAACATTGAGAATGTAACTTTACAGACATTAATGCATCTGCAGCAAGTCATTCATTTCAACTTTCTTTGGCGGAGAAAACGAACATTTCTGATCAAAAAGTTGGTTCATGTTATTAAACTCTAGACTTATTGAGATTATGAGTTTACCCACTTAGGATAAGACTATATAGACGACCTAAGGAATTTATGCATATTTTCTCTGAAAGTCTTGATTCTCTACATTAACGTCGTTCTTTTTCGGTGAAATTATTAAATAAATGATAACATTACAGTCAACATTTTGGGAAGAAAAAAAGATTTTTCGATTTAAAAATGTTTTTTTTCTATCTTAAAAAAGGCTAGTTTGTTTAGAAGAAATAAGGGGTTAGGAAGATACGTTTTAAACCTTTAAGATCGTGTATTACGTGTTTCTACTTTATATAAGTTTATTCATGCATAGTTTATGGACTAACCCTGTCTAAATGTAAAAACTAGAAAATAATTTTTTTCCATGAACATGCAACTTTAATAATTGTGCACAAAAAATAATTATCAATAATTTTTAAAAATAAGTGTACTGCAGTTTCTGGGAGGAATATAAACAAAACCAAGGAAGTTGAAGAGAAAGGACTAAAGCTCGGATGTGATATTACAGTCAAACAAAAATAAGTAAATTTATCAAGAGCGAATACATATGATTTTTGGCTTTCCGGTCAATATAGAAAATACAATAGCAATATATTCTTATTCCACCCATCATGGGCCCTTTTCCCTTAAAAATGATGGGTTCCCCTTAATTCTTTGTTTTGATCTCCTCCCACTGCAGTACACAGATTTGACGCATCAGATATGCCGGTTCCTGCTCTATATATTTCTTGGTTTACATTCAACCCAGAAACTACAGTACACTTTTCAAGAAAACAAATACAGTTTAATCGTTGCACTTTATATTGTACAGTCGAAATCGTAAAGGATGAAATTCATATTTTTAGCAAATGATTCCTAAGAAGAAAAAGACGCTAGTGAGCAAGGGAAAGTTTTGTTTGGGTTGGTTTGTGGTCTGTCACTTGTACGGAGGGAGGGGGGGGGGACCTGGAGAAAATGTTGGTTGATTGACAACAGGGGTTTTGTGAAGCAAGATTTTGGAGTAAAATAAGATGTTTATAGTGTAAATCTATGAGATTTAATCTAATAAACGAAGCGCTCACTTTATTGATATTTTTTGTATATTCCCATTGAGAAACTGAGAGTCAGGATCGTGGTTGAATGGAGGGAGTCAACCAAACTCATTCTTACTCAATACTTGACAAACATAGAGAAGAAAGGAGACAAATCTTCATCAGACCAATTTGATCTCATTAAACTTTTCTTTCTCTAGATATAAATCTGACTGTGCTCGCTTGAACCTTGAAACCTTGCCAATACTTAAAGTTCTAAACCTGATATTTGAATTGAAATTAAACATTTTTAAAATAGTACATTCACAAGGGTTTCTAATCTTAAAAACTAAGCATGTGTACTGGTGTCTATGGAGTATTTTACCCTTTGTACTGGTATTTAGGGAGTATATTACCCTGTGTACTGGAATCTAGGGAGTATATTAACCTGTGTACTGGAAACTAGGAAGTATATTACCCTGTGTACTGGTATCTAGGGAGTATATTACCCTGTGTACTGGAATCTAGGGAGTATATTATCCTGTATACTGGAAACTGAGGGAGTATATTACCCCGTGTACTGGTATCTAGGGAGTATATTACCCTGTGTACTGGTATCTAGGGAGTATATTACCCTGTGTACTGGTATCTAGAGAGTATATTACCCTTTGTACTGGTATTTAGGGAGCATATTACCCTGTGTACTGGAATCTAGGGAGTATATTATCCTGTATACTGGAAACTGGGGAGTATATTACCCTGTGTACTGGTATCTAGGGAGTATATTATTCTGTGAACTGGTATCTAGGGAGTATATTACCCTGTGTACTGGTATCTAGGGAGTATATTATCCTGTGTACTGGTAACTAGAGAGTATATTACCCTGTGTACTGGAATCTAGGGAGTATATTATCCTGTGTACTGGAAACTAGGAAGTATGTTACCCTGTGTACTGGTATCTAGGGAAAATATTACCCTGTGTATACTGGTATCTAGGGAGTATATTACCCTGTGTACTGATATCTAGGTAGTATATTACCCTGTGTACTGGTATCTAGGGAGTATATTAAAGTGTGTACTGGTATCTAAAGAGTATATTACCCTGTGTACTGATATCTAGGTAGTATATTACCCTGTGTACTGGTATCTAGGGAGTATATTACCCTGTGTACTGGTATCTACGGAGTATTTTACCCTGTGTACTGGTAACTAGAGAGTATATTACCCTGTGTACTGGTATCTAGGGAATATATTACCCTGTGTACTGGTATCTAGGGAGTATATTACCCTGTGTACTGGTATCTAGGGAGTATATTATCCTGTGTAGTGGTATCTAGAGAGTATATTACCCTGTGTACTGGTATCTAGGAAGTATATTACCCTGTGTACTGGTATCTAGAGAGTATATTACCCTGTGTACTTGTATCTAGGGAGTATGTTACCCTGTGTACTGGTATCTAGGGAGTATATTACCCTGTGTGTACTGATGTCGGAAGAGATAAATATCACTATTTTAAACTAATTTGAAAATCTGACAAGAGTTCATACCTCCCTCCCTTACTCCCAGTGATGCAGTGTTCCACTGTCTGTTATAAGATATATTTAACCCAAACCTCATAGTTTCAATTCTAATCAACATATATATATATAATATTTCTACATACCTTACCTAACTAGTTAGTAGTTACCTATCTACCTTTTTATCAGTCTATCAATTTATCTATCTATCTATCTATATATATATATATCTATCGTTCTATCCATCTATCTATAAGAATATCTATCGGTCTATATATCTATCCTTCTATCTATATATCTAAGTTTTATTTAAGGTTTACTCTTGAAATATTTGTAAACTTGAATTGATTTAAATAATGGGAGAATAGAAGAATTTCTTATTTGTTTATTTATTCCCTAGAACCGGATAGAATTCAATTTTTTGAGATGAGAAGGGGGAAGAATGAATAGGGATGGGATGAGGATTGAAAGGGTTTGGGGACCCTTGAGAGGATATCAATCTCAACTAGTTTATCTAGTGACATGTTTGTTTATCAGACATCTGCGTGATATTACAGTCAAACAAAAACAAGTAAATTTAGAGGATATCAATCTCAACTAGTTTATCTAGTGACATGTTTGTTTATCAGACATCTGCAATATGTAAACAAGCCAGGACGCTTTTCCAACCGTTCTTATAGAAAACATATTCTCCACCTAGGGAAATTATTGAAGTACTGTTCTAATAGAAAACATATTCTCCACCTAGGGAAATTATTGAAGAACTGTTCTAATAGAAAACATATTCTCCACCTAGCAAAATTATTGAAGAACCGTTCTTATAGAAAACATATTCTCCACCTAGCGAAATTATTGAAGAACTGTTCTAAAAGAAAACATATTCTCCACCTAGCGAAATTATTGAAGAACCGTTCTTATAGAAAACATATTCTTCACCTACTGAAATTATTGAAGAACCGTTCTAATAGAAAACATATTCTCCGCCTAGCGAAATTATTGAAGAACTGTTCTAATAGAAAACATATTCTCCGCCTAGCGAAATTATTGAAGAACCGTTCTTATAGAAAACATATTCTTCACCTAGTGAAATTATTGAAGAACCGTTCTAATAGAAAACATATTCTCCACCTAGTGAAATTATTGAAGAACCGTTCTTATAGAAAACATATTCTCCACCTAGGGAAATTATTGAAGAACTGTTCTAATAGAAAACTTTTTTTGAAGGAAATCGGAAGATTTTGAAAGAGTATTTAGGTTAAAATACCCTCAGATTACAGCTTGTCTACAATCAATATAAAGAATAATATTTTGTTTTCAAATTTAACTTCCTATGAAGGGTAAAAAAGGATATTACTTCTCTGGTGGGTAATTTTTCACTCATTCGTCATTTTCTTTCCTTTCATGTAGACAGGAAGGGGTTAAACCAGGGAGCTCTGTCAAGGTTTCAAATAAAATTCAAGAAAATGATTTGCTTCTTTTAATCGATGAGAGTTTTAAAAACATGTGAGAATTTCTATTGTTTTATCACATCTCAGCAGTTAGGCAGTGGACAAATTTCAAATATATTCTTTTAAAAAAGCCATGTAAAGATGATATAATCTAAATTGATGTCATGTATATAATCAAATTTAGCGGAGCTGGGTTCATGAATCAAGGTTTAAGGAATCAGTTTCTTGATATTTGCTTTCAGTTCAGCGCTCTTATCTTGGTATTTTTATTACTTGTTTATTGATACTTGACGTTCTCAGTATAATTTAGCTTTATTGGATAAATCATTTTACAACTTATTACAGAGGAAGAAAATCTACCTGGAATAGGAGACATGGAACCTACCCTGGAAAGAAGACACACCCCTCCCCCCGAAGTAAGAAGACACAATCCAGGAGAGAAAACCTGAAACCTACCCAGGAGACAAGAACAAAAAAGAACCTACTCGGGGAGAGTAGGCCTGAAACCTACCCTGGAGAGAAGGCCTAAAACCTACCCGGGAAAAAAGACCTGAAACCTACCTAGGAGAGAAGGCCTGAAACCTAGTCGGGAGAGAAGACCTGAGACCTACCCAGGAGAGAAGGCCTGAAACCTAGTCGGGAGAGCAGACCAGAAACCTACTCAGGAGAGAGAAGGCCTGAAATCTAGTCGGGAGAGAAGACCTGAAACCTACCCAGGAGGGAAGGCCTGAAACCTAGTCGGGAGAGAAGACCTGAAACCTACCGAGGAGAGAATAACTAAAAAGAACATACCCGGGGGGAGTAGATCTAAAGCCTACCCAGGAGAGAAGACTTGAAACCTACTCGGAAGAGTAGGTCTGAAACCTACTCGGGAGAGAAGACCTCAAACCTAACCAGGAGAGAAGATCTGAAACCTACTCTGGAGAGAAGAGCAGAAACCTACCCGGGAAAAAACTGAAACCTGCCCTGGTTAGGAGACATGAAACTTACCCTGGTTAGGATACCTGAAACCTACCCTGTTTAGGATACCAGAACCTACCCTGGTTAGGAGACCTGAAACCTACCCTGGAAAGAAGACCTGAAACCTACCCTGGATGAAAAACCTGTAACCTACCCTGGTTAGGAGACCTGAAACCTACCCTGGTTAGGAGACATGAAACCTACCCTGGTTAGGAGACATGAAACCTACCCTGGTTAGGAGACATGAAACCTACCCTGGTTAGGAGACATGAAACCTGCAATGGATAGAAGACCTGAACCATGTCCAAGTAAGGAGACATGAAACTTATTCTATTTATACATTTAACTTACCCTGGAGAGGAGACCTGGAACCTATCCTGGAGTGAAGACCTGAAACCTACCCAGGAGAGTAACGCAAACCTAACCAGGTCAGGTCCGTTTTTCTGGAACAAATAATAGCAAACTTTTCAAATTTTGAAGATTATTGGAGAAGTAAGAAAAGTTTCTAGATCAGAATGATCTTGAGATCTATATGTTCGTGATCCTCCAAGATTTCTCCATTCATCCGTTCTTCTCTGGTTAGTATTGTACTAGGCATAAGAACGTGCGAATACGAGAATAACAATCTGTTTTTCAACCTTAGAGCGCTCAAACTCATTTCCGTCTCAATGTGTCCTAACTAGAGAGATTTAAACCTTGTACTCGGTGTCTACAATAGTTTTTGCAATCACTAGATAATCACTTCTGCAAGTTAAGTGTATAATGTACCACGTACAATGCACAGCGTACAGTGTATGTACAACGACAACTTCTTTACCTTTCCTTGATTAATCTGTTTTTTTGTGCATCTGTTTTTCTAATCCATCCCTGATAGGTTTAGCTGCTTATTCATCCTGAAAGATTTAGCTTTTTTTCCATCCCTAAGAGGTTCCGCTGTTTAATCATCCCTGAGAGTTTTAGCTGGTTATTCAACCCTAAAAGGTTTAACATTGTTTTTTCATCCTTAAGAGGTTTAGCCGTTTAGTCATCCCTAAGAGGTTCCGCTGTTTAATCATCCCTGAGAGTTTTAGCTGTTTATTCAACCCTAAAAGGTTTAGTTGTTTTTTCATCCTTGAGAGGTTTAGCCGTTTAGTCATCCCTAAGAGGTTCAGCTGTTTAATCCTCCTTAAAAGGTCTAGCTGTTTATTCATCCTTGGAAGGTTTAGCTGTTTATTCATCCCAAAGAGGTTTAGCAGTTTATTTATATCTGAGAGGTTTATCTGTTTGGTCATCCCAAAAATGTTTAGTTGTGTATTCCCCTGTTTAGCTGTACACTATATCTACCCTTGACTGGTTTAGCTGTACACTATATCTATCTACCCGTGAGTGGTTTAGCTGTACACTATATCTATCTACCCGTGAGGGTTTAGCTGTACACTATATCTTCTGCAGTGAGTGGTTTAGCTGCACACTTTATCTATCCGTGAATGGTTTAGCTGTACACTATATCTACAGGTGAGGGGTTAAGTTGAACGCTATATCTACCCTTTAGTGGTTTAGCTGTACACTATATCTACACGTGAGGGGTTTAGCTGTACACCATATCTACCCTTGATTGGTTTAGCTGTACACTATATCTACAAGTGAGTGGTTTAGCTGTACACTATATCTACACTGAGAGGTTTAGCTGTTTATTCATCCCTGAGAGGTTTAGCTGTTTATTCATCCTTGGAAGGTTTAGCTGTTTATTCATCCCAAAGAGGTTTAGCTGTTTATTCATCCTTGAGAGGTTTAGCCGTTAATTCATCCCTAAGATGTTTAGCTGTTTAATCATCCTTGAAAGATTTAGCTGTTTATTCATCCCTGAGAGGTTTAGTTGTTTAGTCATCCCTGAGAGGTTTAGCTGTTTAGTCATCCCTGAAATGTTTAGTTGTTTATTAAACTCTGAGAGGTTTAGCTGTTTATTTATCCCTGAGAGGTTTAGCTGTTTATTCATCCCTGAGAGGTTTAGCTGTTTATTCATCCCTGAGAGGTTTAGCTGTTTATTCATCCTTGGAAGGTTTAGCTGTTTATTCATCCCAAAGAGGTTTAGCAAGGTTTAGCTGTTTATTCATCCCAAAGAGGTTTAGCAGTTTATTTATCCCTGAGAGGTTTATCTGTTTGGTCATCCCAAAAATGTTTAGTTGTGTATTCCCCTGTTTAGCTGTACACTATATCTACCCTTGACTGGTTTAGCTGTACACTAAATCTATCTACCCGTGAGTGGTTTAGCTGTACACTATATCTATCTACCCGTGAGGGTTTAGCTGTATACTATATCTTCTGCAGTGAGTGGTTTAGCTGCACACTTTATCTATCCGTGAATGGTTTAGCTGATCACAATATCTATCTGTGAGTGGTTTAACTGTACACTATATCTACCCGTGAGTGGTTTAGCTGTACACTATATCTACAGGTGAGGGGTTAAGTTGAACGCTATATCTACCCTTTAGTGGTTTAGCTGTACACTATATCTACACCTGAGGGGTTTAGCAGTACACTATATCTATCTACCCGTGAGTGGTTTAGCTGTACGCTATATCTTCTGCAGTGAGTGGTTTAGCTGTACACTATATCTACCTTTGATTGGTTTAGCTGTACACTATATCTATCTACCCGTGAGTGGTTTAGCTGTACACTATATCTTCTGCAGTGAGTGGTTTAGCTGTACACTATATCTATCCGTGAATGGTTTAGCTGATCACAAATCTATCTGTGAGTGGTTTAGCTGACCACTATATCTACCCTTGAGTGGTTTAGTTGTACACTATATCTACCCTTGAGTGGTTTAGCAGTACAGTATATCTCCCTTGATTGGTTTAGCTGCACACTATATATACCCTTGAGTGGTTTAGCTGTACACTATATCTTCTGCAGTGAGTGGTTTAGCTGTACACTATATCTACCCTTGATTGGTTTAGCTGTACATTATATCTATCTACCTGTGAGTGGTATAGCTGTACACTATATCTATCCGTGCATGGTTTAGCTGTACACTATATCTATCCGTGAATGGTTTAGCTGATCACAAATCTATCTGTGAGTGGTTTAGCTGAACACTATATCTACCCTTGAATGGTTTAGCTGTACACTATATCTACAAGTGAGTGGTTTAGCTGAACACTTTATCTACCCTTGAGTGGTTTAGCTGTACACTATATCTACAAGTGAGTGGTTTAGCTGTACACTATATCTACAGGTGAGTGGTTTAGCTGTACACTATATCTACAAGTGAGTGGTTTAGGTGTACACTATATCTACAAGTGAGTGGTTTAGCTGTACACTATATCTACCCTTGAGTGGTTTAGCTGTACACTATATCTAAAAGCGAGTGGTTTAGCTGTACACTATATCTACAAGTGAGTGGTTTAGCTGTACACTATATCTACAAGTGAGTGGTTTAGCTGAACACTATATCTACCCTTAAGTGGTTTAGCTGTACACTATATCTACAAGTGAGTGGTTTAGCTGTACACTATATCTACAAGTGAGTGGTTTAGCGGTTTGCGCGTTTTTCCCTGTTGTATTGTTGATTCGTTAGTGCTTCATACCAGCAACAATCAAACACGTGGACAAGGGGTGTAACAAGATCACTGGACATTCAGATCTGGGTAGTTTCAGATTACAATATTTAAACACTAG
This sequence comes from Eurytemora carolleeae, assembly GCF_000591075.1. Lineage (NCBI taxonomy): Eukaryota > Metazoa > Arthropoda > Copepoda > Calanoida > Temoridae > Eurytemora > Eurytemora carolleeae. The sequence continues at coordinate 242,617 of NW_019396049.1, forward strand.
CTTTAACGCTTGATCCACCAATTTATTCGGCTTTAGGTTTAGCTCAAGAACTCTAGCGCTAGGTTCGGTTTCAGCTTTGGCTTTATAGGTTCATCTCTGGGTTCAGTTTTAGCTGGAGCACTCTCCTTTCAGAAGTAACCAACCCCCCTGTTAATTCTAGAGAGACCCTGGAGTTAGGTATTCTAATCAGGATTTACTGGGACATAGACACGCCCTGTAGTACATCTATCAGACGTCCCAGACAACTGTAAAGTATATTTACCGAGATACAAAGATAAATTTAAATATTAAAACCCCAAACACAGAGATATTTTTGGTAAGTTTTAAGTGAACTATTCAAATTTTAAGAATAACATTTTGCAACAAACTGGAGGGAGAGAGAGATGGGGCGGGGGGGGATAGGTTTAAATAGTAAAAATGACATTTGAATCGGTTTTAACACAAATCATTAACCTGGCCTTGTCCATTCCTAGACATTGTTCTAATCTAACTGACTCAAACGAAAAGTATTAAAACTAACTTAGAAGAAACTAACCCCAATTTTTTAAAACCAGAATGATCAAGCACTTTCTACAATATCATTCAATAGTTTTTGCCTAATCATAAAGGACATGGGGAACCCAATAAACATGATTTTTGAGAGATGTATCGAAGATCATCTACGGCTTTGTTAATTATTAAATGACAAAGGGTGGATTAAAGGAGATTTCACGACATTAAAGCTTTCCATGTGGTGTACCTCATTTGTACCGTTAAATGTTACAGAGATATTGAACGTTTTGTCAATTTTGTTCATACTCTTTCTTTAAATCTCCGGTACTTCGAAAACATGAAACAGACTGAAATGCCAGGACGAACAGATTTTATTTTGATTATTTAGTTTCCATTAAATAATTGTTTTTTATATCGAAGAAAATGTTGTTTGGTTGGTAAAGGAATTGAGTCTTTTTAACAAACTCTGGTTTTCTAATCCCTATATCTTTTCAATCCAGTGCTGTAGACCTATGATATTTCAAACTATGAAATATGTTAGATTAAATAATCCAAGTTTGAAATATCAAAGGTTTATACCAACCGGTTGCAAAGATATAGGGATTAGAAAATTTGAGTTTGTGGCAAAAACTCAGATCCTTTGCGAAATTTATTCGTAAGTCTAATTTGAAAATAATCACTAAATACCCCTAGTCTTGGGATTTCCCAAATGTGGTTTACCGTAGCGGTTGGGGTCTCTGGTGGAACGGGGTCTCTGGTGGGTTGGGGTCTCTGGTGGAACGGGGTCTCTGGTGGGACGGGGTCTCTGTTGGAAAGGGGTCTCCGGTAGCACTCCGATGATGGTTATGGTGGTTCTGCTGAGTGGTGTTAGGTACTTTCCGAAAGGCATTCTCCCAAGGGCGACTACCAAATTGACAATTTCCCAATTGGCAATTTCCCAAATGTGCAATTTCCCAAGCGGCAACTTCCCAAAGGTTAGGATAAACCCTCTGAGGTGCCACAGGCTGCAATGGGGGCCGAGCGCTGCGGCTAGGGGGCCGAGCAGAAAATCTTTGTGAATAATGAGAGATTATAGAAACTAATAATTTAATCAAATTACTTATTTTCGATGATAAGAGTTATTTTTTTATTTTCTCAGCCTGTTCCTAAACAACTAATTAGTTTACTGTAGAATTTTGTTTATTTTTTTTGTCGTCATTATTTAATAATGTAAAAAAACCAGTTCTGAAATATATGTCTCAAATGAATTCTAAAACATTTGTCCACAATACTACATATTCAGTTCAACCACCATATTTTGCCGGTCACTCCCTTTAATAAGATTGAAATCTGACCGAAATGCTTAGCATCTCCGGTAATATTGACAGCACAAAAAGGCAGACCACATTTTGAAAATGCCCGGGCTAGAGAATTGTGTGGTTGTTGTTACATACATGAGAAAGTATATTGACGACTAAATGTCACAAAGGAAATTCAAAAACGACTTTCAAGGCGTCTTGCTTCAGTCATGTTTCGTGGGACACCCTGTATGTTCCTGTAAAGTGGGTGGAAAGGAAAAAAGATTAAAGAAAAGATCTGGATTTCAAAGGATGTCTCAGAAACCTGATCAAAGATTTCTGAGACACCCTGGTGGATAAACATATGAATATGCATTGAGGTAGAAAGAGTCTGGGGGTATCCCGGTAGGTTGGATTGAACTCAACAGGGTTTCCAAATCTTTCTGTCAATCATTCTCCTGAAAACAGTGAATTCCTGGGTGTTGGTATTTACTCCGTTCTATACATACTTAATTAGTTCACTATTCGTCAATCAATCAATCAGATAAATCAAGAACTTGATAAACAACCTGTAGTCATAGGACTATATATATATATATGTCAGGAGACAATATGAACCCTAGTTCATTATCTAAACAATAATTCCTTATTCCATTTAACATTAAGGAAGGTAAAAAATATCATTGTCCATTTTTGAAATGAAAAATATCCAAAATGTTCTAAATATCTCCGTTAATTCTTTAAATCACAAAGAAATTGAATTCTAACCACAAATTTTGCCTAATATGAACACTAATACAACATTATTACCTCAAGAAACATAATGTGTGTCAAAAAAATTTCTTGAACATTGATATTTTTTTTCTAAATTAGTCGACTTTTCATTTTTCTAATTTTCCCTTTAGCTTAAAAATATTGTTGAAGACTATGTTTACTGTTTATATTGTAGAATTATCTATTTTGCTAAAGTTCAATCCAATCTTCGACCCCTTAGAAATAATGATTTAAGGATTTAATTTAAAAACAACAAAGGAATTGAGTCTTTGTAACAAACTCTGATTTGCTAATACCTATATTTTTTATAGTGTAAACCTTTGATATTTTAAACTTAGATTTTTTCATCTAACAGAATCCATAGTTTGAAATATCTAAGGTCTACGGCATTGGATTACAAAGATATAGAGATTAGAAAATCGTAGTTTGTGACAAAGACTCAATTCCTTTGATATATCGATATGTACTACATTTTTAAAATATGGCGTGACTTTTTTAGGAACGTTATTTAATTAAAACTCTAAAGAACCTTCAGCATCTAGAGTGCAGAGAATGATGTTTTGAAGGACAAATTGGTCGATGGACCCCGATTTATGCACTATGCAGTAATATCATCATTTGCTAAATATTTGGGATGTTATTTTGCTTAATAATTAAATGAAACAATTCAGTGAAAACATTATAGCTCGTGAATGTTTTTACGAAGAAGGTTAAATCTATACAGCAATATTTTGATATTTAAATAGAAAAATTAAGATTTAACTATCTAAAATTAAGTTCATATTCAGCGGTATTTTAATTATTTTTGGTGTTTTTTTTTGCAAAATATTTGTTTAAATAAGCTCTTTAAAACAATATGCTTTTTTATCAACATTAGTCGTGAGAAGAAATATTTCTAAGTTTAATATTTATTTTAACCTTATCTTTATTATTGATATTTTCTAATGCTAAAGTTCAGCTTCCTGGTATTTAAAATATCAAATATTTTTCTCCACTCGACTCTAGAAAATAAAAAGGGAAATTACCGAAAATATACATTGTTTGTATTATAAAGAGAGATCCTTTCAAACTAGTCGTTATCAATGATCAACTGACAATTATTTCAATTTTTTTTTTGACGACAAGGAGTTTTTACAGTGCATTTTCTTCTAAAATTGAATCCCCGAAATTCAAAGGTGTGATAGATATAAAGTGTGGGAAGCTGATCATTTGTACCCCAAAAATACAATCTCGATTAGAGAGCGGTAATGCTTGAGGTTTAGTATATTTCAAGATAGATTGTGTGAAATATTTATTCCATTTCCACTTTGTTTGATTGAAACACATATTGGTGGTCTAACGGCTTTATAAATGATATTGTTGTTGTATATTGTTCTCTGTTTTTAAAATATCAAATGACCAAAATTATTTCAAATTCATCTTCGATCCTTCCATTTCTCTGAAACTATCCAATGATAGGACTGCTGCGTAATCGGCATTAATTGATAGGTTTGGCCAAAATATAAATCTAGAAAGATAGATTTCATACAGAACTATCCATCTATCCATTCTAATATGCATTGCATAAGCTTACCTACGGATAACTATACATAGGTTTAACAACCTATGTAAATGGAGATATTGAGAAAAGGTTCATGCAAATTTAAATTATAATCATCTCTAGATTTTGATCTTACTGAATCTCAAGATGTAGGATGAGAGAATGAAATGAGTAAATCATGGTTGGACTATACGGCGGAACCTCAACTCCATGCTAAGAGTTAAATGCAGGCATAAAGAATAGAGACTAGAGTGAATGTACGACCTTAGAGAATCATCAAACCAAACCTGGAGAGACGAAACCTAACCTGACTCCGTATCATTAGGTCTGCATCTCTAGACTTTAAGGATATCAGAAGAATCAGAGGAAATATGAAACACTGGATACTTAAAATATATTCATTCCTAAAAGTGAATATATGCGGTGTAAACCTCGATATTGAATATCATAATTGAATATTCATTATTAACAACAGAACGAAATGTTTAGAATATCCTGATATCCATTATTAACAAAAGAACGAAATGTTTAGAATATCCTGATATTCATTGTTGACAACAGAAAGAAGTGTTTAGAATATCCTGATATCCATTATTTACAACAGAACGAAATGTTTAGAATATCCTGATATCCATTATTAACAACAGAACGAAATGTTTAGAATATCCTGATATTCATTGTTAACAACAGAACGAAGTGTTTAGAATATCCTGATATCCATTATTTACAACAGAACGAAATGTTTAGAATATAATGATATATCCATGATTTATAACAAAACTATTGTTTAGAATATCCTGATATCCATTATTTATAACAGAACTATAGTTTAGAATATCCTGATATCCATGATTTATAACAGAACTATAGTTTAGAATATCCTGATATCCATGATTTATAACAGAACTATAGTTTAGAATATCCTGATATCCATGATTTATAACAGAACTATAGTTTAGAATATCCNGATATTTTGAAAAATCATGTTCCATAGATAATTCAACCAATACCTGAGAACGTGGGATAGGATGGTTGATACATAACTCAATATCTAGTTTAATTCAATACTGACACCTAACAATAAATATCAATAAAATTGACTACCCCCCCCCCCTCAGCCCTCCTTTCAAACCAATCCTGAATTAATTGAATCTAGAACTGCAAGATGAAATATTAGGAGACAAACTGAGACATGATTCCAATTTAATTTTAACCAAAGTTCTCCGTCCGGGGTTATATGGCACTGACACAGATATATTTATAAATATATATATATACAGAGATATCTCAAAACAGTTTTAAATCAGACTGTATTATGTGTTAAAACCACTTTTTTCGCACTAATTTACTTTAAAGCCACATTTAAAGCTTGATTATCAAAATTACAGATATGTATTTTATTTTAATAAACAACTAACATTTTCACTCGAGGTCGTCGACATTAATCTTGAGGCCCACTGATGAATGTGTTTTGTCTTGTGCACTTACTTGAAACGTCGTCTTTAACCAGTTTCTTAAAAACGTCTCCATTATTTTCAACACTTTTTCACAGAAACCTTGTTTATAAACATACCTCAACAACGGCTTGCTATATTTTTTTCTTTTATTTCAAAGAAATAATTTAAATAATTTTATTTGCTCCGCTCTACCCTACCCGTCCCTGCTCTATTCAGTATCATTTACTGGAATATTCGTGTTCAGATGAACCTTTATATTTTTTCAGTTTTATTAGAATATAGGAGTGACACAATGTAATCTTATTTATACGTAGAAATAGAAATGTTTTATTTATTCAGGTCCTTATGAATGAGCGACTGATCGATAATATTTCTATCTGATGTCCCTGTCTCGAGAGTCGTTCACAGTGGAAAGGGTAAATCGTTTCGGAAAATTTCGCATTTTTCGTATTTTTCCTGCATTTCGTTCAATCACGAAAAATGCAAAAGTTTTTGATTTTATCGAAATTTGGCAAAAACAATTAATCAAAATGTAGCAGCTATTTCACATCTTTTCGCTTAATTAATTTTTAAATAAAACCGTGTTCGAGTAATACGAAAACTCTGAAATAATATGGTCGAAAAAGACATGTGAGCATAATCTCAATGGCCATTGGTGGAAATTCTGGTCACATACGATACAGTCAGAGCAACGTGACCAGATACTGCACTGCCATTTGTTGAAATTCTGGTCATGTGATACAGACAAAACAAGATTCAAATCAATTATATCTTTTAAAAATGAATATGTATTATATTCAAACTATAATAGGAGCGTGCCTAAAACTTCTAGGCACCTCTTGGTAATTGTGATTTTAGATTAATTCCGTATTTACTTAATATGTTCTGTTTAAACTTTGATTCAAATACCATATAACATACGTTAGAGTTTTCGTATAACTCGGACACAGTATTAATTTCTCGAGATTAATGCTTAGTTTCTAATTCGAGGATTTAGGCTATACCCCATTTCATTTTACCTTGACTGTCCCTTTAAAACTGGAAGAATATTGCGTGATCCCAACAGTTTGGATGATGAGAACAATATCCATAAGTATTAACAAAATTATAAAGAACAGCAAGATGTCATATACTGAATTGTTGTGTAGTGTTGTATACTGTTGTTAAGTGTTGTATACTGTTGTTAAGTGTTGTATACTGTTGTTAAGTGTTGTATACTGTTGTTAAGTGTTGTATACTGTTGTTTAGTGTTGTTTAGTGTTGTTTAGTGTTGTTTAGTGTTGTTTAGTGTTTTAGTGTTGTTCGTTGTTGTTTTGCGTTGTCCAGTGTTGTATAGTGTTGTCTAGTATTGTCTGGTGTTGTCTAGTGTAGTCAAGTATTGTCTTGTGTTGTCTTCTAGTGTTACCTAGTGATTTTTAGCGTTGTTTAGTGTTGTGTTGTCTAGTGTTGTCTTGTGTCGTCTAGTGTTGTCCAGTGTTGTCTAGTGTTGTCTAATGTCTAGTGTTGCCAAGTGCTGTATTTAAGCCCTGGACCTATCAAGTATAGAATAAACCAGCAGGTTCTTACTCATGTAATTGATCCACACAAATATGGACACAGCTCATTTATACAGTACAGGGTGATATAATAGTTATAGCTTGCATACCCCACCCTAGTTTAGTATACAGGGTGATATAATAGTTATACTTTGCATACACCACCCTAGTTTAGTAAACAGGGTGATAAAATAGTTATAGCTTGCATACCCCACCCTAATTAAGTATACAGGGTGATACAATAGTTATAGCTTGCATACCCCACCCTAGTTTAGTATGCAGGGTGATATAGTAGTTATAGCTTGCATACCTCACCCTAGTTTAGTTTACAGGGTGATATAATAGTTATAGCTTGCATACCCCACCCTAGTTTAGTATACAGGGTGATATAATAGTTATAGCTTGCATACCCCACCCTAGTCTAGTATACAGGGTGATATAATAGTTATAGCTTGCATACCCCACCCTAGTTTAGTAAACAGGGTGATATAACAGTTATAGCTTGCATACCTCACCCTAGTTTAGTATACAGGGTGATATAGTAGTTATACCACGCATACACCCACCCTAGTTTAGTATACAGGGTGATAAAGTAGTTAAAACTTTCATATAAGGATAGAGATGGTTTGTGTGGAGGATATAAAGATAAAGATGGTTTGTGGGGCGGATATAAGAATAGAGATGGTTTGTGGGGAGGATGTAAGGATAGAGATGGTTTGTGTGGAGGATATAAGGAAAGAGATGGTTTGAGGGGAGGATATAAGAATAGATATGGTTTGTGGGGAGGATATTAGGATAGAGATGGTTTGTGGGGAGGATATAAGGAGAGAGATGGTTAGTGGGGAGGATATAAGGATAGAGATGGTTAGTGTGGAGGATATAAGGAGAGAGATGGTTTGTGGGGAGGATATAAGGATAGAGATGGTTTGTGTGGAGGATATAAGGAAAGAGATGGTTTGTGGGGAGGATATAAGGATAGAGATAGGAAAAAGAAGAAGAGACAGATCTCTGATTCTGAATACTCAGATGGTGAGCGCGGTATTTTTAAAGAAATTCCAGGTTAAAAGTAGGCTTTTCACGAAACCCAAGTATATCGAACTGATATATCGTAAACTCTTCACATTAAAAAAAGATGTACTGAAACGCAAAATAATAAATAACTGAAAATATTGAGTTTTTTCAAATGTAACGGATGGAGTGTGTTTTTGGTTTTCGATTTATCTTCGCTACAAGCCTAGAAATTGCTGTCAGATATCAAATATATAATTGCACCTCATGTCTTATATGTATATATTTTACAGGCAACATTAGGACTGCATGAATGGAAATCCTGTCTCCGTCTCATAATAATATGTTTTCAATATACTTCAGTATTTGGGACAGAATTATGGCGACTTTAGAGTTTTTATCTTAAAGAATTTTGTGGTTTTAACACCAACCATACCTGATTTCACTCCCTTCTCCACTCCCTTCTCCACCCTTGAGTGATCTCACTCCATCCTTAGAAGAGAAGTGAGATGACACGTTCTTAAACCACTTACACATAGTATACAGTGTATACAAACAATACGAAACCAATTTAGAATCCTCCATTCATCCTCTATTGTTCAACAACTCAGACTTCATCAAGAAACAAGGAAACAGAGAGACAAGGGACAGTCCGACAAGGGATATATAGGGGCCGGGGGGACAATGACAGATTAAAGGGAGAGAAGGGGACATATAGTGATCAGGAGACAAAGATAGGTTACAGGGAGAAAAGGGGACATTGTGATCAGGGGGACAATGCTAGATTACAGGGAGACGTGGGACATTGTGATCAGGGCGACAATGCTAATTACAGGGAGAAAAGGGGACATTGTGATCATGGCGACAAATGATACAGGGAGACGTGAGACATTGTGATCAGGGGGACAAAGATAGATTACAGGAAGAGAAGGGGACATAGTGATCAGGGGGACAATGACAGATTACAAGGAGAGAAGGGGACATAGTGATCAGGGGGACAATGACAGATTACAAGGAGAGAAGGGGACATAGTGATCAAGGGGACAATGACAGATTACAAGGATAGAAGGGGACATAGTGATCAAGAGGACAATGATTAGATTACAGGGAGAAAAGGGGACATAGTGATCAGGGGGACAATGCTAGATTACAGAGAGAGAAGGGGACAGTGATGATTTATATTGGTTAAAGAGACTGTAGACAAAAATTCAAATGACCCTCCATATCCAATTCACAACGTTACCCATAAAAGAACAAAGACATGACCACGGAAAAAAATTAGCTCAGCTTAAAGAAATTGAATCCTTGCCACAAAATTTATGCAACACTAACAGATAACAAATGAATTTATTATTTGCCACAAACTCTTAATTATTTTCTAATCTCTATATATTTACAATCTTTGATTTTTCAAACTAAGATTATTTGCTGTGACAAAATTCATAGTTTGAAATATATAAGGTCTACGACATCGACTTGCAAAGATATTTGGTCATAAAATAAGAATTTGTGGCAACGAATCAATTAATGTGTTATCTGTTATTGTTACATAAAGTTTTAATCCATCCACAACATAAATAGTGTATAAGTAGAATAAAAGCTTGCGAGTCAAGATAGTTGAGAGGTTGGGAGAATAAATACTATCTTTATGAGGGTATGTTCTGGGCGCAGCAGACAAGGAATTCTTTTTCTTTTTACTTTCTACTCATGATGCTCATTTTTTAATCCTGGCCAAAAATGAACCGCTACCGTTAAAATAAAAAAGTTTTTGACATTTTTTAGCCTTATATGGATTAATGTGCAGAATTCCGCCCTCCCCCTTATCTTAATAATTTTATAAAACGTTAATATTTATAAATGTCAAATTGTACAGAAAACAGTTTAAAGTAGATATTATGAATATATTATCCGTGCTTAGATATATATAGGCAACATATTACCTATACCCAGATATGGAATACTATATAGTTGATCCGACTGCACTATATGGTACCTGGATATAACAATCATTAATGTTTCAAATAGTTCAAATGTTAAACGATACCAATCATAATTTTATTGATAAATCAGGGAAATTAAACTGTAGCAAGATAATGCTTGGTTACACAATATTGATAGATTGTTTACAGTTCACTAACGGACAGATTGATGAAGGGACGGATGGATGGGAGAGAAAAATTCTAAAATGATCTGAAATCAGTTCGTTGAAATTGTTTCAATGATTTCTCCGGAGCTATTATATTCTGTTTATGAATATAGAACTGTGTGCGGTAAACTCAACCAAGACAAAGAGAGAAGATAAATATATATTACAGTTCACAGCTGGACTCCTAGTCCTTCATTTCGTTCTTACTTGGAGACCTAGTCCTTCATTTAGTTCTTACTTGGAGACCCAGTCTTTCATTTAGTTCTTACTTGGAGACCTAGTCTTTCATTTAGTTCTTACTTGGAGACCTTGTCCTTCACTTAGTTCTTACTTGGAGACCTAGTCCTACATTTAGTTCTTACTTGGAGACCTAGTCCTTTATTTAGTTCTTACTTGGAGACCTTGTCCTTCATTTAGTTCTTACTTAGAGACCTAGTCCTTTATTTGGTTCTTACTTGGAGACCTAGTCCTTCATTTAGTTCTTACTTGGAGACCTAGTCCTTTATTTGGTTCTTACTTGGAGACATAGTCCTTCACTTAGTTCTTACTTACAGACCTATTCCTTCATTTAGTTCTTACTTACAGACCTATTCCTTCATTTAGTTCTTACTTGTAGACCTAGTCTTTCATTTAGTTCTAACATGGAGAGCTAGTCCTTCATTTAATTTCTTCTTGGAAACCTAGTCCTTCAAGTAATTCTTACTTGGAATCCTTCAATTAGTTCTTACTTAATCATCTACTGTAGTTTTTATCAGTAACTAGAAATATGAATACTCTAGTTTTGATCAGTAACTGGAAGGATGAAAACTCTAGGTTTTATAAGTAACTGGAAGGATAAAAACTCTAGGTTTGATCAGTAACTGGAAGGATGAAAACTCTAGGTTTGATCAGTAACTAGAAGAATGAATACTCTTGGCTTGATCAGTAACTGGAAGAATGAAAACTCTAGGTTTGATTAGTAACTAGAAGAATGAATACCCTAGGTTTGATCAGTAACTAGGAGAATGAATGCTCTAGGTTTGATCAGTAACTAGAAGAATGAATACTCTAGGTTTGATCAGTAACTAGGAGAATGAATACTCAAGGCTTGATCAGTAACTAGAAGAATGAATGCTCTAGGTTTGATCAGTAACTAGGAGAATGAATACTCTAGGTTTGATCAGTAACTAGAAGAATGAATACTCTAGGTTTGATCAGTAACTGGAAGGATGAAAACTCTAAGTTTGATCAGTAACTAGAAGGATGAAAACTCTAGGTTTGATCAGTAACTAGGAGAATGAATACTCTAGGTTTGATCAGTAGCTAGAAGAATGAATACTCTAGGTTTGATCAGTAACTAGGAGAATGAATACTCTAGGTTTGATCAGTAACTAGAAGAAGGAATACTCTAGGTTTGATCAGTAACTAGAAGAATGAATACTCTCCGACTAGAAAATATTCTGATATTACGATCTGTTAACAATTATCAATTAGCTAGATAGACATGCTGTGTTATCTGTACACACGCAGAGATTTCTTGAATAGATAGATAGAAAGATAGATAGATTTATGGATAGTAAATGTTTCATTAGTTCAGGTATAAAGCCAATAAATATTAACAATTAATTTAATAATTTCGTAAAATTTTATTTCTTCCTGCTCTCCTGCTGTCCGATTTTCTGTTTGTGCATGATTTAGGATCTATCCTGAACTATCAGGAGTAAAGACCAGGATCTATCCTGAACTATCAGGTGTATAGACCAGGATCTATCCTGAACTATCAGGAGTATAGGCCTGGATCTATCCTGCACTATCAGGTGTATAAACCAGGATATATCCTGAACTATCAGGTGAATAGACCAGGATCTATCCTGAACTATCAGGAATATAGACCAGGATCTATTCTGAACTATCAGGAATATAGACCAGGATCTATCCTGAACTATCAGGTGTATAGACCAGAATATATCCTGAACTATCAGGTGTATAGGCCAGGATCTATCCTGAACTATCAGGAGTATAGGGCAGGATCTATCTTGAACTATCAGGAGTATAGACCAGGATGTATTCTGCACTATCAGGTGTATAGACCAGGATCTATCCTGAACTGTCAGGAGTATAGACCAGGATCTATCCTGAACTATCAGGAATATAGACCAGAATCTATCCTGAACTATCAGGAATATAGACCAGGATCTATCCTGAACTATCAGGTGTATAGACCAGGATATATCCTGAACTATCAGGAGTATAGGCCAGGATCTATCCTGAACTATCAGGAGTATAGGGCAGGATCTATCTTGAACTATCAGGAGTATAGACCAGGATGTATTCTGCACTATCAGGAGGGTAATGGCAAATTAAAGGGTTGGTTGGGTGGCATGAGAATTGAAGTGATACGAAGTGAGGGGTTGGGGGGTGATACGAGAGGGGTGGATATCAAGATTTAGATTGATCGGAGAATTGTCAACATATATCAATGGGTTTAAAGATACAATCATATTAGATTAAATCAGAAATCTGACCGTGTAGGTACAAATACAGATTGGGAAATTATATTTATTGCATAAATAGATATATGCACAATATACATGCTAGATACAAGATAACTGATACGTGCATCCTAGTCACTGATACTGGTATATAACACCTGATTCTGGTAAATAACACCTGATTCTGGTATCTAACACCTGATTCTCGTATCTAACACCTGATTCTAGTATATAACAACTGATTCTGGTATATAACACCTGATTCTGGTAAATAACACCTGATTCTAGTATATAACACCTGATTCTAGTATATAACACCTGATTCTGGTATATAACACCTGATTCTAGTATATAACAACTGATTCTGGTATATAACACGCGATTCTGGTAAATAACACCTGATTCTAGTATATAACACCTGATTCTAGTATATAACACCTGATTCTGGTAAATAGCACCTGATTCTAATATATATAACACCTGATTCTGGTATCTAACACCTGGTTCTGGTATCTAACACCTGGTTCTGGTATATAACATCTGATTCTGGTATCTAACACTTGATTCTGGTATATAACACCTGATTCTGGTATATGACACCTGGTTATGGTATATAACACCTGATACCGGTAGTTGGTACCAGTTACTTAATAAATGATTCTGATACCTGATAACCAAATATCAGATTACTTATTACTAACTACTGGTACCTATAACTACCACCCCTGGAACATTATTTCCTGATACCAAATACCCAAATACCTAAATCTATAATTTTTATTAGTTTTTAGTTCATTGTCGAAAGATACTAGCAATCCACCATCAGTAATATCAAATGTTATGTAAACAAATATGTAACTTTTCCTTTCCTATTTTAGAATTGGGGGTAAATATTCCCACAACCTCTAATTTTGGAGGTTTTTAAATATTTTCTCCTAAACACTTAATTTGTCTATTTTTGGTATATTTCATAAATAAATTATTACTTTCTTACTACTTAAAACTTTATACTCGATGCATGATAAATAGAAATTTTTCTATTTCATTAAACCTTCACGTTATTTTTAAATTAATTTCCCTATCTATTTGTATTCTAATAGCATTTAAAATCTATGTTTTAATTCCATAAATTAGGAATGTAATTATCCAGGGAACTAATTATATTACTAGAACTGTAAGATCAGGTGTAGTATAGCCTGGAGGAGAAAACTAAACCTAGAACCTAAACTAGGATTTGCTTATTACAAATATATACAATTCATCATAGTTTAATTGTAACAATAATTGCAATTAATAATTTTGGTTCTACCGACCTTGAGTTTGATTTGTTCTGCTAATGATACAGTTGCTCATTATATTTTGTATATTTAGGGAATTAGTTGTAGAACAATTCTCCGTTTACAATTCTTATCCGTCCAGAGCTGGGAACTTTTGAATGGCGGATGTCTGGATTAATGGTTGATCTCTTCTTTTTCTTAATCTCCAGATTATATAATTTCATCTTGTTATTAATCTACAGATCAATTAACCGATCGGGATTAAGGATATCCCATTCTAAAGTTCCCAGCTCAGAGCTGAAAACTTTAGAATGGTAGATATTGAGATCAATGCTTGATCTCCTGGTTTTACTAAACCCGAGATTAGGTTAATTGCATTCGATATCCAAGAAAGAAGTTTAAAATTCAACCAATCAGCGTGTCCTGTAAAGATGCGTTCAATAACTTTTGAAAAACCGGTTTTTATTTTTTGCGCATTTCTTGTGTTGATGGTGTCATATCAATTGAACTAACGTAAGTTTTGGATTAATGTTTATTAAGACTAACGTTTAAAATGACTATAGTCCTCAAATGAGATAAAATATGTTTTTCAATAAGTTCATATTAACATGATTAAGTTTATATTTGTTTAAATGCTCTAAAAGCCCACTTTTAAACAGCTGACTTTGGTTTAATAGGATATTAGTCCAATCGATATAGCATCGCATCTGTGATCGTTATCGAAAGTAACTTTTATACAGTAGGGGTATCCAAAAAGAGAGGATTAAGAAGAAAAATAAAAAGTGTGTCCATTTGATATTCAGATTAAGTAATCGGGATTAAGGATATCTCATTCTTAAGTTTTCAGCACAGAGCTGAAAACTTTAGAATTGTGGATATCGAGATCAATGCTAACCTAAACATAAATTTATTCTCTTATTATAAGTTTTGTTTTGATTTTTTTCTTTTATATTTTAAACTATCTTAATAAAAGGTAACTTTATTCTCCTTTTTTTAAAACTAAATTTGAGAATTCGCGTAAAAAATGTGGAACACAAAAATGGGAAAAAGAAACTTAGAAGTTCGATAAAAACAGAAGAAACTATAATATGAAGGAATAGAAACGAAAGATTAGTTATGTTGATTATGGAATACTAATGTGATGAGATTTGATATTATCATATTATGGATCCAAGATCCAAGTTCTTTGGATTGTAAATTTTGGATTTTAGATTCCGGACGGAGAAATATGGATTGAGAATTAAAGATTGATTGAGGATTTGGAATTATAGACTGAACTTTAAGAATTCGGGATTGGGAATTCAGAATTGTGTATTTAGGAAAGTCGACTGCGGTGTCAAGAATTTGAAGATTGCGATTAGATGATTTGGAAGGAGGATTGTAAATAAAGGTTTTGGATTGTCGATTAAATATAGTAGATTATATCTAGGACAGGGAAATGTGAATGGAGGAATATTTATTGGATTGTAGATTAAGGATTGAGGACTCTACGGATTGTAGATTAAGGATTGAGGACTCTACGGATTGTAGATTAAAGATTGAGGACTCTACGGATAGTAGATTAAGGATTGAGGACTCTACGGATTGTAGATTAAGGATTGAGGACTCTACGGATTGTAGATTAAGGATTGAGGATTCTACAGATTGTAGATTAAGGATTGAGGACTCTACGGATTGTAGATTAAGGATTAAGAATGGAATTCTTTAAATATTTTACGTTTAGTTTCACGCCTTACCTCGGTATTCACGTTGTTTCTTATCATTGATCAATTTAAACCAGAGAAATATTTCAAGATTATTAATATTTTATTTAAATATTCTAGCTGAGTTGAAGACAGGGAGTAGGGGGGGGGGGACATACTTGTTCACGGATGATGATGGTTAAAAATGTCTCTATGACCCCTGGGGGCGACCACACAGGATAAAGGCATGCATCTGATTAAATATATTCTATATATATTTTAAAGGTAGAAAATAGAGAGAATGTTCACAATTATCTTTTCGATGGTATTTTGGACATTCAAGTTTATACAAACATAGCTCCAGTTCTTGCAATAGGGGAAAAAAATCGTCAAACTTTCTCCTATGTTTGAAATTTCTATAGTCAGAGCTTGTAAACCCTTTCAATTCAAATCAGTCTCCCACACTTGACTTATCTAGTATCTACCCATAGAAAGTGTTCAGGCTTTATCTTAAAATTTAAACACCCTCTTTGTATTAAATCATCTAACCTTTCTCTAAACAACTAAACCCCTCCTCTCTTCTCCCAACTCAACCCAACCTCTCTCAAAACAACTAAACCCCTCCTCTCTTCTCCCAACTCAACCCAACCTCTCTCAAAACAACTAAACACCTTCTTTCTACTCCTAACGCAACATATCTAATCTCCCTACAACTACACCCCTTCTCTGTTCTCCCAATGCAACCTATCTTTCCTCCTCAATATATTCCATCTATAGTCATATCCATTCAACCCAACCTATCAATACATCCTATTCACATCTACTCATCCTTAGTATTTACATTCATCTTGATATCTCCAACCTAAACTTATCTACTATCTATAAATCTCTGTAATCTACAAACAATAATTAATCTCCTAAATTCTTGGTTCAATACTCGTATACAATTAGTTCTTCTCTCTCCTGCTCCGGCTGGGAAAGGAGTTTCTCCTCTGATTTGCAGGTTAAAGAATCAGTATAAATCAGGTTTGAAGTATGTTGACTCTATCTCGTGTCTAGATCGACATTAATGCTAACTCTCTGACTTTCCCGTTGCACAGATATAATCTAAACCTAACCCGGAGAAGGGTGCTAGAACCCAACCAATTACCATATATCATTATCAATACGTCACACTGTATTAAACCTAAACCAGACCAAAGAGAGATTGAGAAGATTGCAAAACTAGCCGAGTGCCTTTCAATGAAATGAGAATACACACAATTCAAATTTTATAACCCATATATCTTTGCGACCTGAATAGTGTAACCTTTAATATTTCAAACTAATGTTATTTGATCAACCAGGATTCATAGATTGAGCAATCTAAAGTCTATGATGTTGGGTTACAAAGATATAAGGATTAGAAAATCAAAGCTATTTGCAAAGACTCAATTCTCTTGAATGTTAAATTAAATTATCTTACACTGAATTTTCCATGTGCTAAATCATCAAAAACGGTGTTAATTTTAACGAAAAGAAATTAAAACTCTTTTATTCAGGGGGGGGGGGGTATTAGGGATAAATGATTATGAGAATAGTATGACAAAAAGGGACTTTGAATTGAAAAAATAGAAAGAAAAATAATTTAGCAATAAATATATTTTACATGATTTTTAAATTATTTTTAGTGCTCTTTTCCCTCATTAAATAATTTATTTTTAAACATAAAAACGAAATCTTAATATTGTCTTACTTTTTAAAACTTTACTTTACAAGACAGACAGACAGATAGACAGACGGACAGACAGACAGACAGACAGAAAGACTGACAGACAGACAGAAAGACAGACAGATCTGTGTCTGTGCATCAAACTGTTGTCGCTGGAATGAATTTAAAAAGAATACTAATAAATATATTCTGCCCCAGGAACCAACCAATCACATTATAATATCCATCAAACAAAATATAAAACAACGACAAAACTGCTCCTAAAACTATTCCAACTGCTAGGATTGCTCCGGGAGAATCAAGATCACATCTTAACAGATAAATTGGTTTCAGTTTCAAAGACGGAGTTGTTTTATATATTTACATTAATTCAATGAATTTATACTTCAGGCCTTGAGACATATATCTAATATTTGTGTATTGTATTGAGTATAAATGCAACAAAAATCAATAATTCCTCACTGGTCTAGATTTGTACAATTAAAATAAAACTAACCTTTTTTTATCCTCAGTACTTATCTTAAACTCATATATCAAATATCTAGACTTTACTCGCGGATAGAAACAGCATTAGTTTGGATAAAATGTTACCAAGGTGGAATGTTACCAAGTTTTAATGTTACCAAGGTGGAATGTTACCAAGTTTTAATGTTACCAAGCTGGAATGTTACCAAGGAATAATATGTTACCAATATGGAATATTATCAAGGTAGAATGTTACCAAGATAGAATATTACCAAAATGGAATATGTTACCAATATGGAATGTTATAAAGGTAGAATGTTGGTAGAATGTTACCAAGGTAAAATGTTACCATGGTAGAATGTTACCAAGGTGGAATGTTACCAAGATGGAATGTTACTTAGGTAGAATGTTACCTATGTAGAATGTTACCAAGGTAGAATGTTACCATGGTAGAATTTTACCAAGGTGGAATGTTACCAAGATAGAATGTTACTAAAGTAGAATGATACCAAGGCAAGATGGAATGTGACCAAGGTGGAATGTTAACATGGTGAAATATGTTACCAAGGTGGAATGTAACTAAGGTAAAATGTGTTACCAAGATGTAATGTTACCAAGGTAGAATGTTACCAAGGTGGAATATGTTGGCATGGCGAAATATGTCACCAAGGTGGAATGTTACCATGGTGAAATATGTTACCCGGGTAGCAATTTTGTTGAAATTTGAATTATGTTACCATGGTGGAATGTAACTAAGGTAAAATATGTTGCACAGGTAGGTGAAATTTTACCAAGATGGAATGTTACCAAGGTGAAATATTAACAAGATTGAATGTTACGATGGGGAAATATTTCACCAAGTAAGAATGTTAATAAGTTAAAATATGTTACCAAGGTGAAATATGTTACCAAGACGGAATGTTACCAATATGGAATGTGACCAAAATGGAATGTTACAAAATTGAATATGTTACCAAAATGGAATGTTACCAATCCTCTCAGTATGAAGTGTATATTAGTGTGAGAGTGTGAGTGTGGTAGTGTGAGTGTGTGGTTGTGTGAGTATGGTAGTGTGAGTGTGGTTGTGTGAGTGTGGTAGTGTGAGTGTGGAAGGGTGAGTGTGGTTCTTGAAATCCAAATAAATCATAGAATATGGGTTGCTGTGTAGTGTGTATACATCTGTATATTGACCATGTTTGTCTGCTTGTTTGTCTGTTTACAGTTTAACGCCAGGGACTTTTTTTTGATAATAATTCCGAACATTTTTCCCCAATCCTTACTTTCTTAGCCTTATATCTTTGGAACTAAATGGTTTAAATCTTTGGTATTTCAAACTTTAACTATTAGATCTAATAGAATTCATAGATTGAAATGCTGTATAAGGTTGCAAAGAGTAAGGGATAGAAAATGAGAGTAGTTAAAACCAAGTGTTCAGTTTCTTCGCCAAATATTTTAGTATAGAACACAGAATGTAAGAAATTATTTGAGAAATCCAAAATTGACTAATATTTGGTTACTCGATTGTGTTAAAAAAACGAAGAATAAAACTCATTTTAAACCGAATTTTTAAAGTTGAGACTCTTCGATTTCTACGTAAAATTTCCGATTAAATGAACCAAATTAAAGGGACTGTTAGCGTACTTTTAAGTGACCCTCAATGCAAAGATGACAATGCCTGATTCACAACGGTACCCTTGAAACCTTTATCAGGTCAATAATAAGAAGATTATTGTCGTTTTTCTAGGTTTTAAAGTTTTTAGATCTGAAAATTCCTAAATGTTTTCCTGCCGGGCCGTATGAAAGGTGCAAGTCACTTACAGAATCCACGATTGAAAATAATCAGTTTTAAAAAAGTAAACATTAATATCTAATTCATACTTCATCACAAAAAGATTTTAATGATACCGTTGTGAATCGGGCCTTTCCATCTAGGCATGGAGGGTCACTTAAAGTTACTCTTAAAGTTCTTAAGGATAAGGAAAAATACGAGGATCGGGAAAGGCGTGGGATGCTAAGAAAGGCATGCCAACAGAGGGATGATAAAAAAGAGATGATAAGAAAGGGATGCTAAGAAAGGGATGATAAGAAAGGGATGATAAGAAAGGGATGCTTAGAAAGGGATGCTAAGAAATGGATACTAAGAAAGGGATTCTAAGAAAGGGATGCTAAGAAAGGGATGCTAAGAAAGGGATGCTAAGAAAGGGCTGAAAAGAAAGGGATGATAAGAAAGGGATCCTAAAAAAGAAAAGCTAAGAAAGGGATGCAGGATGACAAGTAAAGATATATAGAGAGAGAGAAGTCTAGTGGGATATGAATAAAATAAGTATCTCAGCAGAACCAATCTTCCTTTCAATGTTTGTAATTAGTCTCAAGGTTGAAAACACACGACCTCTTGACATCCTTACCTTTTAGGACCTCAGGTTCAATTCATGTACGCTCTACATGGAGACAGTACAAAAAGTACTTAAAAAACATGGTGTACAAAACTATTTTGATATAGTAATAAACCCAGATCTCATCCAGCCTTTTAAATTTCAGATATGGTATTAATCCTTCAATATTCTAGATATTTTATTCATTCCTCAAATTTCTAGATATTGTATCCATCCTTTAAAATACTATATATTGTATCCATCCTTTAATATTCTAGATAAAGTATCCATTCTTAAAATTCTAGATATTGTATCCATCCTTTAATATTCTAGTTATTGTTTCCATCCATTAATATTCTAGATATAGTATCCATTCTTTAACATTCTAGATATTGTATCCATCCTTTACTATTCTAGGTATTGTATCCATCTTTCAATATTCTAGATAACGTATCCTTCCTTTAACATTCTAGATATTGTATCCATCCTTTAACATTCTAGGTATTGTATCCATCCTACCATCCTTCAATATTTAGGTTGATATATGAAACCTTAAAGTTATCATTAATCAGCTAGAACTAGTCCAATAGATAGACCAGGAGAAAGCGTGAGGGAATTTTAATGATTGAATTTTATATCTGAACCAATAAATAGAAGGAGGAGAAATAGAAATTGAGGGAGAAATGCAAAGAGAGGGATGGAAATAAAGAAAATAGGGAAAGAGAGAATAATGATAGAGGGAGAGTGAAAGAAAAAAAAAAAAATTGACAAAGAAGTAGGCATAAATGGATAAATATGTATTAAAAGGGGATAAAGGTGAATAAAGAGGGGATAAAGGTGAATAAAGAGGAGATAAAGGTGAATAAAGAGGAGATAATGGTGAATAAAGAGGAGAT
>NW_019396049.1:263878-353684 GCF_000591075.1 Eurytemora carolleeae
TCTAGCTTCTACTTCTAACGAAAGAGGAGATAAAGGTGAATAAAGAGGAGATAAAGGTGAATAAAGAGGAGATAAAGGTGAATAATTAGGAGATAAAGGTGAATAAAGTAGAGATAAAGATTAATAAAGAGGAGATGAAGGTGAATAAAGAGGAGATAAAGGTGAATAAAGAGGAGATAAAGATTTATAAAGAGGAGATGAAGGTGAATAAAGAGGAGATAAAGATTAATAAAGAGAAGATGAAGGTTAATAAAGAGGAGATAAAGGCGAATAAAGAGGAGATAAAGGTGAATAAAGAGGAGATAAAGATTAATAAAGAGGAGATAAAGGTGAATAAAGAGGACATAAAGGTTAATAAAAAAGAGATGAAGGTGAATAAAGAGGAGATAAAGGTTAATAAAGAGGAGATAAAGGTGAATAAAGAGGATATAATGGTAAATAAAGAGGAGATAAAGATTAATAAAGAGGAGATGATGGTGAAAAAAATTGGATAAAGATGAAGTAAGAGGGAGCAATGGGATCGAATGGAGAGATATAAGAATAAAGAACGGGATTAAGCGGGAAAGGAAGATGTAGAAAATGGGAGATTTAGGAAAACTAAAGAGAATCTAGGAATAAATAATTAAAGGAAAAAAGCCGAGAGAGTTAGATTAGGATTAGAGTGGGGTGTTAGCATGAATAATAATAGGAGTATAGTTACTGGTTAGTATTGTATTCTTATATTAACATGATACTAATTCTATCAAAACCCAAACCGACAAACACACCTAGAATAATTAATCAGAGATCAAAACAAAAAATATCTTTAAATAAAGTTTGATTTAGATTTTTTCTCCCAGTAAAAGATTTTAATGAGATATAATTTTTTCTCAACATTTTCCTCAGATCTTAAAGATTAATTGTTTAATATTCTTATTAAACATTCAATAATATTTGTCTAGATCCGACCCATATCGACCAATTAAACGTACAATCTACGTACAAATGTTTAGAAAATTTATTTCAGGTGTTTTGAGAATAATATAAATAAATCTTGAAGTTCACACTGTTAATGGGGTTTAAAAGAGTGGCATAACCGATTCACAACTGTACCCTTACAAATTTTGTCTGATGTTAAGTATTTCAAGTTTTAAAAAAACAAGTTTATCTTCCAGTTCTGGGTGCAGTCCGGAGTGTAATCCTTATCTTCCAGTTATAGGAGCAGTTCGAAATGTAATCCTTATCTTCCAGTTCTAGGTGCAGTTCGGAGTGTAATCCTTATCTTCCAGTTCTAGGTGGAGTTCGGAGTGTAATCTTTATCTTCCAGTTCTAGGTCCAGTTCGGAGTATAATCCTTATCTTCCAGTTCTAGGTTCATTTCGGAGTGTAATCCTTATCTTCCAATTCTAGGTGCAGTTCTAACTGTAATCCTTTTCTTCCAGTTCTAGGTCCAGTTCGGAGTATAATCCTTATTTTCCAGTTCTAGGTACAGTTCGGAGTGTAATCCTTATCTTCAAGTTCTAGGTGCAGTTCGGAGTGTAATCCTTATCTTCCAGTTCTAGGTGGAGTTCGGAGTGTAATCTTTATCTTCCAGTTCTAGGTCCAGTTCGGAGTATAATCCTTATCTTCCAGTTCTAGGTCCAGTTCGAACTGTAATCCTTATCTTCCAGTTCTAGGTGCAGTTCGGAGTGTAATCCTTATTTTCCAGTTCTAGGTGCAGTTCGGAGTGTAATCCTTATCTTCCAGTTCTAGGTACAGTCCGAAGTGTAATCCTTATTTTCCAGTTCTAGGTGCAGTTCGGTGTGTAATCCTTATCTTCTAGTTCTAGGTGCAGTCCGGAGTGTAATCCTTATCTTCCAGTCCTAGGTGCAGTTCGGAGTGTAATCCTTATCTTCCAGTTCTAGGTGCAGTTCGGAGTGTAATCCTTATCTTTCAGTTCTAGGTGCAGTTAGGAGTGTAATCCTTATCTTCCAGTTCTAGGTGCAGTTCGGAGTGTAATCCTTATTTTCCAGTTCTAGGTCCAGTTCTGAGTGTAATTCTAATTCTAAAATCTGAACAAGTGAAAAGCCCAGACAAAAATACAAAATTTTAAATTATTTTGGATTTTCTAATAATCCTTTTAAAATTACATCGCGCGGTCTCAGATCATGAAGTTATTAAATCTTTAATTTAAAGAGTTTATTTTGTGAAGAATTGTACTTCCGTTCTTCAGCTTATCAAGAATTGATGAACTTCTAACACAATTAATTGTTAACTTTAAGTTCGGGTGTTATGTCCGGACTCCTCAGGGAATAGTTTTGTTCTTACACAATATAGACAAGTTCTTTTCAACACTTTACACATAGATTACATAGATAGGATAGCAGATGTCATCTGAGGCAGAATCCCAAAGGAGTTACGCATAGTCGGCGTAGAACAGGCTCCCTTTCTGTCCTGTAATTCTAAAGTAAAATATTATGAAATACGGATGTCTCCATTATCGATGATCAGGAAAAAGGTTGAAGAGTAATGTAGTGAATAGGACATGTCGTACTCTAGAAATTGAGAAAACACTTGAAACAACCCTTGAACCTTGAACGGCAATTTGTTCACAAATAAAATTGTTAAAATCCAATTTTAATTTACGTATTTGCAGGCAGTGGTTTAAAAAATATGGTTGAGGTCTGGATGAAAACAGATTTTACAGAAGATGGGTAAAATTATTATCTTAAATTTTATTTTAATTGATTTTTATACTTAAAATAATCATAACCTATATATAATCTACTAAATACGGAGCTCATTAAACGCGATCTGAGTTTTTATAATATTATATATGTTGTTTGTAAATTTAAAATACCCTAAAGTACATCGTATTGAAATAAATTAGGTCATTATTTGATCTCTCACTCAAACCGTCAAAATTACCGTAACAAACCAATTATACTTAAGCATTTAAAATACATAGCCAAACAAAAATTATAATAGAAAATACGAAAAATCTATATTTAATGGTTGAAAATGAGCTCTAACGTTATTTCAAGCCAGACTTTTAACCAGGACCTCTATAGCTTACCGTGAACGAGCAGAGTGGTTTCAACTAGATTAATGTAGCTAAACCAGTTCTCTTGTTCGCCAGTTCAAGTTGAAATGAAGTGGTTTAACTTAGTCTGCAAAGTTCTTCTCGCTATTCATAATTTTTGGTCCCCGATCAACTTATAATTTGATTTAACTAGTTTTAAAAATTTGTTAACATATCCTTTAAATCTGGTAGGCGATGTGTTGAGGCTGGAACACCGGTTCTTGTCCTAGGATATGGAGAGACTGGTAGCTCTAACTACCAGGTTCTAGATCAGGTTAGGATCAAACAAACCAACAAACTAAACTAACCTGGAGCTTCTACAGGATCGGATACTAGAGATTCCTAAAACCCTGTTTGGAGAATACAGGTTTCCATCTTGGTTCCGACCAGAGATAGATCGACTTGGAGCCGAGGTTCAACTCCGCAGGTTCAACTGTTCATCTCCATCTTATGCTTTTACCTTCTTTATTCTGCTGAACGTCTTCCATGATTAATTTTTCTTCCAACCATTTTTACCATTGATAACGGAGTCGAATAGATTGGTGTTATTTGATTCTACCCAGGGATCATTGTAAACCATCCCCTTACTCCTTTTTTTAGTCTACCCCATAGTTCTTGTTTTTTTTTATCTGGACTTCCCTCTTGTTCATTGTTTTATATATCTAAATCTATAACGGTCTCAGACCTTTTGTCTTCGACCTAATTGTAAAAAAAATCTTTACTAATTACAAATTTAAATGTCGAAATACATTATTATTATTCTCATTATTATTATAATTCTCATTATTATTATTATTCTCATTATTATTATAATTCTCATTATTATTATTATTCTCATTATTATTATTCTCATACAGACTACCCCCTCGTTCCTTTTTTATCCGACGCCGTGGTTCCGGAAGGAGAGAAATCAAGGATTTTTCTATTTCTATTAAAATGGCAGGAAAATGTTTACAGAGTTTTTTTTTCTAGTGAGCATCTTCTCTTTGTACAGTATAAATGTGTTTTTTAAATTGCGGATTTCTTAATATTTTTTCGCGCATTTTCAAAATTTTTACAAAATTAAATAATTTAAGATAAAAATATTTTAAGATTACATATTTAAAGTCTGATTGGCCATATACCTTTCTTGGGGCCACGTGAGGTCCCACACAAAATTTTGGCATGATCGTATCAGCCGTTTTGACGTTTATAGAATACAAACAAACAGACAAACAAGTGGTTGCACAACCAGTACACCTCGTACAACCAGTAAATCTTAAATAACCAGTACCATCTTGTACAACCAGTACATATTGTGCAAACGTACACCTTGTGTTAACAGTTAATATAGTACAAACAGTACATCAGGTACAAACAGTGCTAGTACAAACAGTACATATAATACGAACAATATACATCCAATACAAAGAGTACATCTAATATAAAGAGTACATCTTGCACAAATAGTACATCTTGTACAAACAGTACATCTTGTACAACCAGTACATCTTGTACAACCACTACATCTCGTACAACCAGTAAATCTTAAATAACCAGTACCATCTTGTACAACCAGTAAAAATTGTGCAAACGTTCACCTTGTGTTAACAGTAAACAGTACATACGGTACAAACAGTACATCTAGCACAAACAGTACATGTAATACAAACAGTACACATCCAATACAAAGAGTACATCTAATACAAAAAGTACATCTTGTACAAATAGTACATCTTTTAAAAACAGTACATCTTTTACAAACAGGGATTAGGAATAAAGGGAAAGGAAATGGCGCTGGTCTGGCATGAGAAAGCCAGTCGCACTGCTTTGCAGACCAGTACGATAACCTTACACACACTCTTCTGGTACAGACACACAACATGACTACAGTCAAGGAAATTGCAGAACAATGTTTTCAATTATAATTAAGTTTGAATAACGACTATATTTATTGTAAACTTTAATCAAGTTATATTCTTTGCATGAAAATTTGGCTTATAGTGTTGACTTAAATATATTAAATAATATACTACATGTATATCCAACTTATTTTTAAGTAAACAATTAACAATAAACAAATGTACTCTCCTAGACTGTACAAATACCAAGATTCGTATGTACTGTATGTACCTACAGTACACACCTTTGGTACGGTAACCTTACACACAGTCTTTTGGTACAGACACACACACACATGACGTTTCAGCCCCCTGTTTACAAACAGTACATCGTGTGCAAACAGTACACTATAGTGTAAACAGGAAATATAGTGCAAACAGTACATCTAATACACACAGTACATCTCGCACAACCAGTATATCTAGTACAAATATTTGATCTAGTAATGTCCAAAATATGTCCAGAGCATATTTAAAGAAATAAAATTGCCGCAAATTACAAATTACCCAGCGACAATCATAATAAAGAGAAAAAGAAAAGGCGACAGTTGTTCCTCTGATTTCTAATTAACACTGAACCAGTAAATACATAAACTACATCCAGGGACCAGAATTAATGAATACCAAGAAGTAAGTTAAACCACGTACCACCGGTTCAACCAGTTCTCTTGTGCGCCGGTTCAACTACCGTTAGCTTATTAACTAAACCTGGTCCCAGTACATCAAGTAAACCAGATAAACTATAAAAGACCGAGTACTCCATATGAAGATAAACTACTCGGAAAACCAGAATTGGAATTTCAACTCCCAGAATTTCTCAAGTCTCCAGGTACAATTCTACTTTTCTTTTTTGTAGCTTTTAAATCAAAGGGTCATTTAAAGAGACCTTTCATTTGAAGAGCTAGGGACATCCCCAATTCACAATAGTACCCTTTAAGCATTTCACTTACCATCGAGAACAGAGATCTCACCGTATATTGACCGTATATAGCTCCAAAATATTGTGTAAAAGGCCGTACATCCCAAAGACTTTGCTAATTTCTGGACCCCTCTCTTCTTCATCGCCTAAAATTCCGTTCCATAGTACCTCATAAAAATATTTGACGACATCTGAAAATTTTCACCAACAATTGGCTATTTTTAATACAAAAGAGATGCGTAACTTTATCACAAATTCAGCTATAATTCACCAGACGATCCTCATATTCAACAAATGATTGAAAAATTTTAAAATACAAGTTAATATCATTTATTTTAGTCTACTTTCAGCACAAAACATTCACAATTGAGTTAAATATCTAAGGTTTTAATGTCGATCGTTAGACTCTCAAACAACCAGAATAACCAATGACGTCAAAATACAGCTGTACAGGCGTACACAATAGTCGGATAAATTTCCAACGCCTCGTCTTTATAATTAGCAAAGTCTTTGATATGAATATTAGCCAACAAAGTGTTAAACAATTACAATCGTTTCTGTTCTTTCTGTAGATAATCTAAGGATAAGTCTGTCAGCCTTGATCAGTCAAAAGTTTAAGGGTACTGTTGTAATCGGGGCTGCCCGTTTTTAAATAAACTTGAAATTACGCTTGCAGTCCCTTTACAAACATTGCAGACGTAACTTCAAGTGACTTTCGGCTACAGTAAAACAAATATCTACGTCATCCTTGATTAGACAAGCTTTAAAGGGTTTATATAACGTTGTCAATCTGATATTTACAAATAAAAGGTCACTTGTTTACAGTTCCTTAAATTATTGCAAATTATGTCAGACAAAAAAGGATCTACTGTTGTTCATCTTGTGTCCTCTAAAGGTCTACTGTTGTTCATCTTGTGTCCTCTGAAAGTCTACTGTTGTTCATCTTGTGTCTTCTGAAAGTCTACTGCTGTTCATATTGTGTCCTCTGAAAGTCTACTGTTGTTTATTTTGTGTTCTCTGAAAGTCTACTGCTGTTCATCTTGTATCCTCTGAAAGTCTACTGCTGTTCATCTTGTGTCCTCTGAAAGTCTACTATTGTTTATTTTGTGTCCTCTGAAAGTCTATTGTTGTTCATCTTGTGTCCTCTGAAAGTCTACTACTGTTCATCTTGTGTCCTCTGTAAGTCTACTGTTGTTCATCTTGTGTCCTCTGAAAGTCTACTGTTGTTCATCTTGTGTCCTCTGAAAGTCTACTGTTGTTCATCTTGTGTCCTCTGAAAGTCTACTGTTGTTCATCTTGTATCCTCTGAAATTCATGGCTTACAAATATGTTTAAAACTTATTTCAACTGTTCTCCATTTTTTTTCAATCTTCATGACAGAATAAAATCCCAAGAACTAAAGAAAGTCAATCTAAACCAAAATTTGTTCTTCATGCAAACATGGCTATGAGCCTATGCCCGATTTACAACAGTACTCTTGAAAGCTTTGTCTAATCAAGTATTAATTAGATATCAATATTTTTGTTTCTTTAAACTGTTTATTTTCATTGCGGTTTCTCTGCAACAGTGATTTGCGCAATCCTTGTTTATAAGAAGCAGTGGAGAACCTCACAGAAATAAACACTCTTTGAGACAGAAAAACGACGGTATCTTCCACAATTTTGATCCGATTAAGGATTTAATTGTGCCATTGTAATGCCATCTTAGCATGGAGGGGGACAGGAAATTACGCTCACTGTCCCTTTCAAAGTCCCACAATACTATATTTAGGCCCTGGTGAAAACATTTCAATCCAAGCCTCTGTTTATCTCCAATGGTCAAGGAATAAGCCTGGATAATGAAGCTGATACTTCAATTGATAAAACTATTGAAACCGCCAATATAAACGAAGGTTTAAAACAATATTAACAATATTCAAGTTTTTAAGAAGAATGAAGATAAAATCTATTTTTTACTCTAGACGATATTTATGAAGATCCAACTCAACCAGATCCTCTACAATTCATTCCTCAAGTGTCTCAGGTTCGTCTCTGGATTACCATACTTGTAAACAAAGTAAAAATATGAACAAACTGAAAACTTTTTGGATATACTTGTAAATATATGATATAAATATATCACGTCAAACTAAAGTTAATTGAATGTAAATATATCACGTCAAATTAAAGTAAATTGAATGTAAATATATCACGTCAAACTAAAGTGAATTGAATGTAAATATATCACGTCAATCTTAAGTAAATTGAATGTAAATATATTACGTCAAACTGAAGTAGATTGAATATAAATATATCACGTCAAACTAAAGTAAATTAAATGTAAATATATCACGTCAAATTAAAGTAAACTGAATGTAAATATATCACGTCAAACTAAAGTAAACTGAATGTAAATATATCACGTCAAACTAAAGTAAATTAAATGTGAATATATTACGTCAAACTAAAGTAAAATTAATGTAAATATATCACGCCAAACTAAAGTAAATTGAATATAAATATATCACGTCAAACTAAAGTAAATTGAATATAAATATATCACGTCAAACTAAAGTAAATTAAATGTAAATATATCACGTCAAATTAAAGTAAACTGAATGTAAATATATCACGTCAAACTAAAGTAAACTGAATGTAAATATATCACGCCAAACTAAAGTTAACTGAATGTAAGATTGAAACCTTACACGGGTTTCGATTATAGATCCATTTGTGGAAGAGCTGTTAAGAAGAACAATAATGGAATTGAGTCTTTGACACAAACAGAATTCATAGTTTGAAATATCTAAAGCCTACGACATTAGGTTGCAAACATAAAGGGATTAGAAAATCAGAGGTTGTAGCAAAGACTCAATTCCTTTGTATTTGTCAGACTAGCGCGTAAAATTAAAACTAGAGATGCTATCAGGTCACAAGGCGTACCAGTAATAAATATCGCATAGATTTTACCTACTCCCTCTGTGTGATATATATATATATATATATGTACAATGTACGTAAGGGTAAAGTGCAAATGGAATAAAACACGAGCATTATATGGTGTTTTTTTTTAATTTAAAACTTTTAAAACGATAGAAAACAGTTTTAAACTTGTTTTTGCCCTGATCTAAATCAACCATTAAAAGGTTCAGCACGAATATAATTTTTCAGGCAATATTTTGTAAGATATATAAGAGCTGCCTCCTATAGTTTATATTTTATATCCTTTAGATTGTCAGAGTTAAATATGATTTTCAATCCACAGTAGAGGGAACCATTGAGGAAAGAAATAAATTCCGTCACTTTATTTCCCAACTTTCAGAATTCCGTCACTTTATTACCCAACTTTCAGAATTCCGTCACTTTATTACCCAACTTTCAGAATTCTGTCAATTTATTACCCAACTTTCATAATTCTGTCACTTAATCACCCAACTTTCATAATTCCGTCACTTTATTACCCAACTTTCATAATTCTGTCACTTAATTACCCAACTTTCATAATTCCGTCACTTAATTACCCAACTTTCATAATTCCGTCACTTTATTACCCAACTTTAATAACTCTGTCACTTAATTACCCAACTTTAATAATTTTGTCACTTAATTACCCAACTTTCAGAATTCCGTTCAATATTGGAAATTTAAACCTAGTTCAGCAGGTTCAGTTTGGAGAAAGGTTAAAGATAATTGATGTTTATGAAGAGGAGGTAAACACTCTTTTTGCTATTTTCAAGATAGTTTATAACAGGATCAGGATACTGTATATAATCTGTAATCCCTACAGGGTTGGATCAGGATACTGTATATAATCTATAATTCCTACAGGGTTGGATCAGGATACTGTATATAATCTATAATCCCAACAGGGTTGGATCAGGATACTGTATATAATCTATAGTCCCAACAGAATTGGATCAGGATACTGTATATAATCTGTAATCCCTACAGGGTTGGATCAGGGTCCGGAAGCAAGGTGGAGATGAAGGTTGTGTTCCTACAAACTATGTGGATATTGAACAATTGTTTGGAAGAGATTTTTAAAAATAAATATAAATGTTTTATTGAAGTGTGATAGTTAATTATCACACTAATATTTTAGAATTATGCACCTTTTCGTTTATGTTTGTTTGAATGTAATATTGTACCGAAAAATGTGACGGGGTCAGAAAGTATAAATGTTTTTAAATTTCTAATTACAGTTTCAGACAAAAGAAAACTGCGTATTTTATAGTCTCTCTTTAGAATTCTTTAAACCAATATTTCATCAATAATCTAAATTAGCTCC
The DNA here is from genome assembly GCF_000591075.1 of Eurytemora carolleeae. Lineage (NCBI taxonomy): Eukaryota > Metazoa > Arthropoda > Copepoda > Calanoida > Temoridae > Eurytemora > Eurytemora carolleeae. The sequence goes on from NW_019396049.1 coordinate 273,983, forward strand.
GCTTGATTGAGCTATGTAGGTTTCAGGTTTTACGTCCAAGCTTCATGTTCCAGGTTCCAAGTTCTAGGTTCCATGTTTCTTATTCCAGATTCCAAGATTCAGTATTAAGGTTTTAAGTTTCAAGGTTCCTGGTTTTAGGTTCCAAGCTCAGGTACTTAGGCTCCAGGCTTTCAAGTTCCAAGTTCTATGTTCCAGGTTTCAGGTTCCCAGGTTCCTGGTTTCAGGTCCCACGTTTCAGATTTAAGGTTCAAGGTTCTAGGTTCCAGGTTACAGGATACAGGTTCCACGTTCCAGGTTCCAGGTTTCACTTTTTAGTTTTCAGGTTTGAGATATCAGATTTCAAGTTTCAGGTTGTAGGTTCCAGGTTAAAGGTTCCATGCAGATTTGAAGCCTACTCCTGGTTCTCCAAACAGGAGAGAGTGCACGGAACTAACTGTAAGATTAAAATCTCATAAAAAGATTTATCATTAATTCAGCTTCAAAATATGTTTAATTACAAGGAGGGGTGTGGGGGGGGGGTCATCAATAGAAAAATCAGGGCTTTTATAGAAAGTCCGTTTGTCGGAAATAAAGACTCTTTTACCTAAAAAGAATTTAAATAATTTCACTCTGTTCAAAATCTGATTTTTACATATGTACAATATTTTTCATTTAGAATTAATAATTTCTGGTTTAAAGCATCAAATGAAAATGTTTCTTACTGTATTCTACTTTCCGTTAGAAACAGTGTAATGTTATTTAGAAATTCTGATGTAATGAATCCTATGGTACAATTACTTATTTTCTATTCATGAAATTAGTTTAAATCTGGTTTAGAAATATATTTGGACAGCAAACCCCTAGTATCCGTTCTCTGTTCAAGTTTAGGATGTGAAAATATCAAAACTTGAAATATTTAGCTCAGCAATGAACCAACAATAGGTAAACGGAAGGCTGCCAAACTGAACTAAATTTAACTGAATTTATTGACGCAAAAACCCCCGGTTCCACAACTTACCCTTGCCACTAGTTGACACACAGTGTTGTGATCTAGGATTGGAAACTAATCTGATTATTTTCAGAAAGGAAATACTTGTTGGGTAAATTTACCTAAGTTGATGTGTGAGTTCGATGTTTGTAGTGAGGAGTAGGGTGGAGATGGAGTATGGTTTAGGAGGAGTAGGGTTGAAGAGGAGTAGTGTTCAGGAGGAATAGGGTTGAGGAGGAGTAGGGTTGAAGAGGGGTAATGTTCAGGAGAATAAGGGTTGAGGAGGGGTATGGTTAAGGAGAAGTAGGGTTGTTGATAATTAGGGTTACGGAGAAGTAGGGTTGAAGAGAATCAGGATTGAGGTGGAGTAGGGTTGAGAAGGGGTAGGGTTGAGGAGAAATAAGGTTGAGGTGGATTAGGGTTGCGGAGGAGCAGGGCTGAGAAGAAGTAAGGTTGAGGAGGAATAAAAAGAATGAAAAGGAAGATAATATTTGTAAGGGTGTATGATGAATGTATGAAAATATTAAAACTACTAAATGATTAATATGAAAAGATGATAAATAAAATGACAGGATGAATAATGAAGAAGTGGTTGAATAATGATCAAGTGAAGAAGGATCCTTGAGTTGCCTGTGTGTGCTGTACACTGTATACGGATAAAAGTTTCTCTGTGGTTTGTCTAGTATCTCCAAATACAGACTAAGAGCTACAAATCAGCACAGGGTGTGTCCTAAACCTACTAATATTCATCATAATTCTTCTTACACCCTGTAATCTTCTGGTATTACATACATTTATAAATCTAATGGACCTGTGAGAGACTATACTAGTTTTTATCCGCTAGATATGTACTCTTCACACCAATATTTTATAGACAATAAAACAAATAGCTGCAGATATGATTGCTTAAAACTTGATTGCAAGAAAGCTGGTTACTAAAAAACTGGTACTAAATGATTAAATTACATCACGTGCTTTTTAAAACATATTTTTTCTTTGCATTTCATATTATTATTTTGATTGTTAGCAAGTTAAACTATGGTTTTCAAGGGGTTTTCAGGCCCTGACGGGTGCCGAGCAACCCCTGGGAAAGAAAAAATTCATATTCCTGAATGCACTCCTGATAAATAATGATTTTCAAGTCACTTAGTTTCTAGCATTCATGTTTCAAGTAACTGTAGCAACAAATAAAGAAAAGCAACCTTTATCTCTATTTAATTATGTTCATAATTCAACAAAAGACAAATTAATCTTGAAGCGGGGAAAATAAATAACAGAGCTTGTAATTGAGAGATTTTTTATGCCATATTGATATAATTAGAGTATATAAACCAAACTAATCTAGTCCGTAGATGTACAATTTATTTAGACACATAACATAAAGCATGTACGTATCTTTGACCTCTCCTTTCAGGGACTGTTCACAAAATAAACTGTGTCAGGATTTCAATGTTCGAAAAATAAAATTAAGGCTCGTTTTAATTTAATATGTTCTGCGACTGAATACAATAATTTTGAACTGCCTCCTCCGGTTAAAATTTGAATCACCGATATAAATCCTTCCTTAATTTTTAACCTTGAATTGATGGTTTAAATTTGAACCGTCAGTAGGTAGTTCTGCGACGAAGCTCAAATTCATTCAATTCAGTCCCTGGTGTGAAATTGGGAATCTTGTTAAAAAAAGTCTAAAAGTTGTATTGTGATCTGGTTATTAAGATTTGATAAGTAGAAAATCGGAAGGAAGTTTACAAAAAGCCTCAAAGCTTGCAAAACTTGCAGACTATAGAGGACGTGAGTCAAACTCGAATGAAACGCATAAAGTAACTTCCACTTCTTATAACTTATTACTAGAGGGTTCAGAACTTGAGTAATTATCGATATCACACGTGTGTTTCAGTAACATGCCCCGTATCCGTTCTATCTCATTCCGTTGAATCTTGTGGGATTTGTTTAATGCGGCCAGGCATCGTCTTCCACAAGACCTTAATTTTTGGAAATTGTGGAATTCGGGTTAAAAAAAATATATTTTTGAATGCCAAACATAAAAACAGTGATTATTCTAACGTCGTTTAGCACATTAGTACTTTAGTACATTAGTACATTAGATAGTACACTAGTACACTAGAATATTAGTACTTTAGTACGTTGGTACATTGGTACATTGGTAAATTGGTACATTGGTACATTAGTACATTGTACTGTATATTCGTACAGTAGTACATTAGTACACAAACAAAAATAAGTAATTCGCAAAGAAACTGAACTGAGCTTTAATTTTCTAATCTCTTAATCTTTGCAACATTACAATGTAAACATTTGATATTTAAAGCTTGTACAATTTGAGCTGACAGAATTCATTATATAAAGTTATAAAGGTCTACGATATAGATAGACATATAAATTTAGAGTTTGTTTTGTTCTTTTAATGTATATTGTTCGCAATATGTATTTTATAAGACCTAATTGATGAACAGTGAACACATTCGCATTGTATCTGTTCTATCTCTTGGCAATACACAGTTCATTAAACCAACATTTTTCTTATTAATTTATCAATTAATTTTAGAATTAAAGTATTTGGTATTTATTGCCAGAAATATAGGTTACCCACATTCCATAAGAGGGGTCCATAGAGAAGACGAAAACTCCCTGTCAACAATGACATGAGAATGTAAATGTGTTTGTAACATATATTTGTATATGTTATGAATGTATGTAATTACAGTATGAGTCTTGAAAATGAAGATAAGTAGATTTTCATTTAGTTTTAATTTGGATACCAAGCCCTCTTTCATTTCTAACTACATAAATATATATATAGCTTGTCTGTCTGTTTGTTTGTTTGTCTCTGTCCAATAAAAGTCGAAACGGCTGAACTGATTTTTGTTGGACTTCTCATAGCCGGTCATAATTTTTCAAAGTTCAGTGTTTTGATGGTCGAAAAAGAAAAACTTTTCAAAAATTCAGCTTTAAAAAACTAGTATTGTTAAGGTCGGAAATTGGTTCAAACCTTTGAAAGCCCAGAAATTCCGTATTATTATACAATAAGATGGGTTTCCGAGCTGTAAGTTTTCAGTTGGGTAGAATTAAACAAAACTTCAAAGATTTGACCAAGATTTGAATCAGTTAATCTATCACAGAGAAAGAGTTTAACTTTTTCCGTCCGATTAAAAGTTTCGAGCTCCAATAAATTAATTGAGTCTATGCCACAAACTCTGATTTTCTAATCCCCGTATCTATGCAGCCCAAGGTCACCTTAAATATTTCAAACTATGAATTTTGTTAGCTCAAATAATGTAAGGTTGAAATATGAAAGGTTTACAACATTAGGTTGCAAAAATATAGAAATTAGAAAATTTAGGTTTGTGGCAAAAGAAATAACTGTTTCGATAGTAAAGAATGCAATAATTTCAATAGTTTTTAATTTTTACTTTGTATCGTTGATAAGTAGATACACAACAGGTGTTTCAGGAACCTTCTCCTTCCTATTACAAAATAAAATCCTTTAATCCTTGGATCCTCCTGGATGAAATTCCATCTCTATCCACATCTGTGCCGAGTAACATAACTTTATAAAAGACTTTCCCGTTTATCCTAGTTCCAGTCACAGAATCATTCTCTTCTTTTGTTCTCTAGCTTCTACTTCCAGAATTTTAAAAATAATTTCTCCGCTGCAATATCTTGATGAGGAGAAGGATGAAAACCTGGAGATCTATCCTGGTCTTAATATCAACACTGGAATTATCTTTAGGTTAGATTCTTTGCAGATTCCTCATGAAATGTTTACTGCAAAAGGATATTTACTATTTATCTATCTTAACCTAACGTTAAATAGTTTATACTCATAGGAGTTGCCCTTTTTTCCAGAAAAAAAAATATTTTTCATATTTTTTTTAATCATTATTCAACGTATCAAACGCTTTGTTTAGGAGGACTTGATGATTTCGGAGGAGATTACGGAGAATATATGAACCTCTTGAAAGGGAATTCAATGTTGGAAGATTTTGGAACTCCCGGCGTGGGAGGAGGGACGGATGATATTGAAAAAGGACAGGTCGTCATTGATTGTTAAATAATATATAGATAAGTATAACTTGATTAAATAGCATTTTCACATGTTTTACTACATAATGTTTCCTGTTTTTAACAATCCGAAAAATAATAAGTATTGATAAATTAAATAAACTTTTTAAATAAATGAAAAAATAGAAAAATATTTGTCAGCTAAAAGAATAGACAAAGAGAAACTTTAATTTTTGCAAAATACATTTCTTGACAAACAAGAATGCACAATGTTAAATTTATTTTTTAATGTGGATTCTTAGGGTCGGCAGGAATCTGTTATGGGTGGAGGAGAGTTCTGGGCCGGAGCTGGATCTATGGATCCATCAGGATCAAAACTTACAAGAAAAGAACCAGAATTTTCTGGTTACGGGAGAGGTTTAAAGAGTAAAGAGAAAGGAGATGTTCATATTCACTTCGACGTTAACGTTCTTGTAAACGAAGCCGGGAAACCAAAGATTGATCCTGTTGTCCGGGTTTATAAAGACAAGAAGAATAAGTTTGAGGGACTGCTTGGGGAGCAAGAACGGACTAGACAGGTTTCCGGCTCCGGAGACGGAAAACAACCGGAGATGTTTGACTGGAAGAAAATGCAGGGTCAGGCCTGGCCTGGAGCAGGAACTGGAGCTGGAGCAGCTGGAACAGATGGAGGGAGCACTACTGGTTGGGGAGGCAAGGATGGAGGTGGAGGAGGACAGAGTGGAGGACAGGACTCAGGACAAAGCTCTTATCCTCCCCCTCCTTCTCCTCAGGCTCCGGCACCGGCTCCAGCTCCTAACGGAGGTAAGAAAACTTTAATTATAAATATAAAAATAAAACAAATAGTTTTCACACCAAACAATTGTTTTCCTTAGATTCTCGACAAGGTAGAGAGGTGGGAAAGGAATCCCTTTCTAAGCAAATGGTTGTAATCCTGAACCCAGAGCTAGAAGTTTTCCATTCTATTTCAAACAAACTAGACAAGGTAAAATGTACTCTCTAATTTGAAAAAAAATGTTTTAACCTATAAATTATTTTTTAAATTTTATCCGGATCTAAAAATTTTCTAAATTCGTTAAAATTAAAAACAATTACTTTATAGGCTGTTGATTCCAAGAATAGGAGCGCTGTAGAGAATATTCTAGAATACCTGGATAAAATGGGAGAAAAACAAGCTTCAGAGAAGCCTGATAAATACGGAGCTCTGACCCGGAGGGAGGTTGAGGAGGAGGAGGAGGAGAAGAACCGGGTTCGAGAGTGCGGAGAAGTTATTTTGCAGGATCTAACCGACCAAGATCCATGGGTAGGTTTATTCTTATTTTTAACTAATTCTTAAAGAGACTGTATAATGTCAAGTGACCTTTTAATCATAAAGTGGCATTTTCAATTCATAATGGAACCCTTTAAAATAAAAACAATATCTTGATTATTGTTAAAAGTTTAAAGTGTACCATTGTATATAGGGGCTCCTTTAAACTATGTCTATTGTTCCGTACAGATTTAGACTTTAATGACATGGAATCACGATCTTGATTTTTTATTTCCAAAATGGTGGAAATATTTGGACCTTTTTTGTTTATGTTACATATTGAAACATGGAATTACGTTTTTATATATCCGTTTATGCAAAAAAAAATCCGACCACCTTTTGGAAATCCCAGACGAAACTGGTCATACTTGCTGTTTTGGAACTTTCAAACACTGTCAATCAAACTTTATTCTTATTATTCAGGTTACAACTAAAGGTTTAGGGGCAAAGATGCAGAGTTTAAGTTTAACAGGAACTTCAGAGCTATCCATGTGCAGCACAACACACAAGGGTTTTAATATTTGCTCCGAGTACTTGAATGCAACCTTAGCGATGAACTCAGGAACAAATATGCCTTTCAGGTTTGAAACCCTATATTTCTCTCTCTATTTTGAAATTAAAAGAAATTTTATATGACTGACAATTGCAGGGGAATGGTTACTGCTTCATTTCTCAAACCTTCCATAAATGTTAGGTAAAAAAATATGAATCTCCGCTGGTCTATGTAATGTTAAAGGGACTGCTAGCGTAGTTTCATGAGACCCTCCTTGCGGAGGTTGCAATGCCTGATTATGGTACCATTGAAACCTTAATCTGATCAATGATTTTGAAGATATTGTCGTTTTTCTAGGTTTAAAAGTGTTTAATTTTAATAATTCCTTTTTTTTTCTGCAGCAGAAATTCGCAATTCAGTTTTGTAGAGAACTCACAATTAAAAACAATTCGTTTTAAAAATCATAAACATTGATTGATATCTAATTCATTCTTGATCAAGCAAAGCTTCTAAGGATACCATTGTAACTCGGGAATTGTCATCTTAGTATGAATTGTCACTTGAAATTATTTACAATTACTGTAACTATTAGTAGCCATATAAGGTCAGATAGAACACAGATCTAAATACCTTGATAAAACTGAAGTAATTGTTCAGGGAGCAGATTTAACGAATAGCAAGAATTAGTTGAACCATGCACTTAGACTTAGTTGAACTACTTGTTTTGTGCGTCGGAATCAAGCTGAGAGAAATGGTTCCACTCAGTTTATGTGGTTTAAAGGGAGTGTTCACGAAAAAGGGTGATGGGTAATAGGTGATATCGAATTGAAAGGGGGTATAGGCTGATGTCGAATTGAATTCGCAAACACGCCCTTTAACCACGATATTCATTAAATCTGTCCCCAGGAATGATATCTTTCGTTTAAAAATATTGTAACTTCTTTCCTAGTTTCAGTATAATGTCCTGTTATTAAGAGTATCTATGACTGAGGATGGATGTAAGATATCATCCTTGAAGCTGGAGTCGGAGAGTGTTTCCTTTGCTCCGTCCTATGATTCATCCGTTCCCATCAATCCTTGGAGCCAGGTAACAGGGGAGGGGACATAAATGCGCACAGTTGTATACATTGTTATTTTTCAACAGACGTTATAAATAAAGTTGAAAGGGGATGTATTCGTAATTTCAAATGACCCCCCATATAAAGAGTGGCATGTTCGATTTAAATGGTACCCATAAGACTTTACCTGGAGAGGAATAATTTAGATATCCGAAAAATTGGTTATTTTCACTCTTGGTTTCTCCGTGAAAGAAACTTGCGGATAGTTTGCTGAGGAAATAATTGAGGAAATTGCAAGAATTAAAACTTTTTATGCTAGAAAAATGAGTATATTTTCCACCTCATTGATCGGATATGATTATGTGTACAGTCCCTTTAATATTCCAGGTCAGTTTGAGCGGATATCTTGTATCTAGAGTTAAGAAAATCATGGTTCCTCAGTTAGAACGCTCTCTACTAGCAGAGTTCAAAGAGATAAATTGATCCACCTGAACCTAGTCCTCCTACTTAATAGTTTAATTCAATTTTCCTTTGTTATTCTAAATCCATAAAATAACCATGTTTTCTCAATGTTTCAATAAAATTGATAAAATTTCTAGTAATAATTTCAATAAACTTTTTAAATGTAAAGTAGAGACATGTCTGATTCTAAAACCTACCTTGTTGAACCCTACCTTATTGAAAACTACCTTGCTGAAACCTACCTTATTGAAGACTACCTTGTTGAACCCTACCTTATTGAAACCTACCTTGCTAAAACCTACCTTGTTGAAACCTACATTGTTGAAACCTACCTTGTTGAAACCTATCTTGTTGAAACCTACCTTGTTGAACCCTACCTTGTTGAAACCTACCTTGTTGAACCCTACATTCCTGAAACCTACCTTGTTGAAGACTACCTTATGAAACCCTACTTTATCGAAAACTACCTTGCTAAAACCTACCTTGTTGAAACCTACCTTGTTGAAGACTACCTTATTGAACCCTACTTTATTGAAAACTACCTTGCTAAAACCTACCTTGTTGAAACCTACCTTGTTGAAACCTACATTGTTGAAACCTATCTTGTTGAAACCTACCTTGTTGAAACCTACCTTGTTGAAACCTACCTTGTTGAAACCTACATTGTTGAAACCTACCTTGTTGAAACCTACCTTGCTGAAACCTACTTTGCTGAAACCTACCTTGTTGAAACCTACATTGTTGAAACCTATCTTGTTGAAACCTACCTTGCTGAAACCTACCTTGTTGAAACCTACCTTGTTGAAACCTACATTGTTGAAACCTACCTTGTTGAAACCTACCTTGCTGAAACCTACCTTGTTAAAACTTACCTTGTTGAAACCTATCTTGTTTAAACCTACCTTGTTCAAACCTACCTTGGAAACCAATCTTGTTGAAACCTGCTTTGTTGAAACCTACCTTGTTGAAACCCACCTTGTTGAAACCTACTTTCTTGAAACCTACCTTGTTGAAACCTACCTTGTTGAAACCGACCTTGTTTAAACCTATCTTGTTGAAACCTACCTAGCTGAAACCTATCTTGATGAAACCTACCTTGTTGAAACCTACCTTGTTAAAACCTATCTTGTTGAAACCTGCCTTGTTGAAACCTACCTTGTTGAAACCTACCTTGCTCAAACCTATCTTGTTGAAACATATCTTGATGAAACCTACCTTGTTAAACCCTGCCTTGCTGAAACCTACCTTGTTAAAATCAACCTTGTTGAAACCAACCTTGTTGAAACCTACCTTGTTGAAACCTATCTTGCTGAAACCTACCTTGTTGAAGCCTACCTTGTTAAAACCAACCTTGTTGAAACCAACCTAACACATTGGTTTCTTCTTAAACTTCAAACCATACTTTGGAACTTTTTCATATGCTTTTATTATTATTTAATCTAATTTTTATCAAGTAAAAGCATAAAAATGTTTATACGTAAAGGTCATCCAGGTCTTCGTAATAGTAATCATCATCCGGCTGCTGAACAGGTTCAGTTACAGCACTAAACATGAAATATAGATAATCTCAGGCCGCGGCATTAACAAAAAAAAATCTCTCTTTAGTTTTGCAGCCTCTTCAGAATGATATTAGGTACCTTCCCAAAGGATGTTTCCCAAGCGGCAACTTCCCAAGGGTACTTCTCCAAGTGGCAACTTCCCAACTGAGCAATTTCCCAAGCGGCAACTTTCCAAGTCTGTCCTAGTCCCAGCGCTCGGCCTCCTAACATGTTCTAGCTGAAGCGCTCGCCCCCCTAGCTCATTCTATCCGCAGTGCTTGGCCCCCTAGCCCATCCTAGCCGCAGTGCCCGGCCCCTCATTGCAGCCTACCTTTGGGAAGTTGCCGTATGGGAAATTGCAAAGGAATTGAGTCTTTGCCACAAACTCTACTTTTCTAAACCGTTTATCTTTGAATTCCATTTTCGTAGACCTTAGATATTTCAAACTATGAAATCTGTTAGATCAAATGATATAAGTTTGAAATATCAAAGATGTACGACATTGGGTTCCAAAGACATAGAGATTATAAATTCAGAGTTTGTGGCAAAGACTCAATTCCTTTGGTAAGTTGCCACTTGGGAAATTGTCACTTTGGAAGTCACCCTTGGCAAAATGCATTTGGGAAAATATACCTAACACCTTCAGAATATTGTGCAGTTAAATATTAAAAGTGAATAATTTTAGAAAGTTATGAAATCAACAAAACATGGAAAAGAACTGATAACTCTCCTCATACTTTCTACAGTGGTTGGCGATTATATTAATACAATTAAGACGACCTTTTTTATTAGTTTTAATTGTTTACAAAACTTTTTCGAATTTCAAGTTTACAAGTAATCAAAGGAAAGCTTTTTGATGTGTATCCATGCTGTTTTACAGCTGCCACTGTATATCTTTGCAAACTGATGTTGCAGACCTTTGAGATTTTAAACTATAAACTCTGCTAAACAAATAGTCAAAGTTTGAAATACCAAAGGTTAAAACAATATGGTTTTAACGATATAGTTGAGTCCAGTTCTTTAGCAAAATAATTATTTGTGTTTGTGTACTGGCACACAAGTTTCTAGTAAATAAACACAAAACAGCTGTTATAAATAAACGACGCGAAGCATCATGGAAGCCTGAATTTGAATTTCTATGCTTATAGCTTTTAAATGTTGCTTTTCCATAGCAACATCGCTTCTTTGACATGACCCCTGAGGTCATTTACGAGCATAGGCCTGTTAATACCTTTTGATGAAAGGTTAGATTACATTAACATCTAAGTTAGTTAACGATCAAGTACAGCAATTGTGCGATGTACACAGCCTGGACTTCACTTAATAAGTTGATTTTTTACCTACTGCTAAAACTGTTTGTTTTATAAAGTCATCCAATACATATAAAACAGCTTAAATGTCGTCTTCCTATTCCAAATTTTTATGGGTCCAATTGTACACATACAAAACATGTACAGTGAACAGTGTACAGTGTACACATGTAAAATACCTCTGTGTCAGGTGAATAGAATTATTTAATTTGTGTCTCTGGAAGTAACGAACAAATTCCTAAAAAAAATATACTTTCTTGGGACAAATTTTCAAACAGGGTGGTTCATTAAAACCATGAATTGTGTTGGACAAAAACTCATTAACAAATATAACAAAAGAATAGAGTCTTTGCCACAAACTCCGATTTTTTAATCTTTATACTTTATACTTTTATTAAGATCATTTTTACCTTCCAGAGCAGAAGGGTTGAAGGAGTTAAATTAATGAATTTGATGCTTTGTTAAACTTAAAAAAATCTTTGCATGGATTATACATATTCCTCAAATGAAGCATATTTATGGGTTTTATAATAAATTTTACCCCTGGCATGGCATACCACGGTTAAAGCAAAATAAAATAAAATACATTTCAAGACTTTTAGAAAGCGAAAATTGAAAAAAACTTTGTAAGTCCATTTGTGGAAGTGTGGACAGAGTAAAGAAATAATTTCCAAAGGAACTGAATACTCGCCACAATTTCATATTTTCTAATCCCCCAACCTGATGTTGTAAACCTTTGATATTTCGATCTATAATTCAGTTTGATTAAATATTCTATGTTTGAAATATCAAAGGTTTACACCTTCATTAATCAATTTTTTTCTACTAATTGATTTTACAGAATTGTTTTCTTCTTTTTAATTCATAAAAATCTGAAGATTGATATTTTAAAAAATCTTTAATAATCGACTTTCCTTAACCTTCGTGTTGCAAAGACATAGAGTTTCAAAGATTACAGTTGAGATTGTTTACCTGAAGAGATCTGAACTTGATGTTAAATATTGTGTTGAGATTGTTTACATGAAGAGTTCTGAACTTGATGTTAAATATCGTGTTGAGATTGTTTACCTGAAGAGATCTGAACTTGATATTAAATATTGTGTTGAGATTGTTTACCTGAAGAGATCTGAACTTGATATTAAATATCGNCCTTCAACCTCAGGATCCTTCAACCTCAGGATCCTTCAACCTCAGGATCCTTCAACCTCAGGATCCTTCAACCTCAGGATCCTTCAACCTCAGGATCCTTCAACCTCAGGATCCTTCAACCTCAGGATCCTTCAACCTCAGGATCCTTCAACCTCAGGATCCTTCAACCTCAGGATCCTTCAACCTCAGGATCCTTCAACCTCAGGATCCTTCAACCCCAGGATCCTTCAACCTCTGGATCCTTCAACCTTAGGATCATTCGACCTCATAATCTTTTAACCTCAGGATCCCTCAACCTCATAATCTTTAAACCTCAGGATCCCTCAACCTCATAATCCTTTAACCTCACAATCCTTTAACCTCGGGATCCTTTAACCTCATAATCCTTAAACCTCAGTATCTTTCAACCTCAAGATCCCTCAACCTCAGAATCTTTTAACCTCAGGATCCTTCAATCTCAAGGTCCTTCAACCTCAGGATCCTTCAATCTCAAGATCCTTAAACCTCAGGTTATGAAAGGATAAAATAATAAAAGGGTTCAAAATGAAAGGATAAAAGTGTGAAAATGAATTCAATGAGATTAATGAAATGTATCTGATAAATATGATTACCTTACTGAAACTGAAAAATCATCCCGTTGTCCATGCTGCTTATGCCTAGCAAATATTTGTTGATTAGTGTTAGAACTATTGCTTTAATATTATTGTTTATCTGCGCTTTCACCATATTGTTGGGTCACAGAGACTATCTTAACTAGCTACCAAATATACCGGAACTAATTTAATAAACTTAACTACAAACTATACCTAAACTACCTAAACTACCTAAACTACCTAAACTACCTAAACTACCTAAACTACCTAAACTACCTAAACTACCTAAACTACCTAAACTACCTAAACTACCTAAACTACCTAAACTATCTAAACTACCTTAACTACCTAAACTACCTAAACTACCTAAACTACCTAAACTATCGGAACTACTTAAAGTACCTAAACTACTTAAACTCCCTTAATTATCTAAACTACCTAAACTACCGGTAAAGTTTTGAAAACACCTTACTTGAAAAGCCTAAATTGTCTAAATTTTTCCTGAATTACCTAAACTATAACCTGAACAGTATAAACTACCTAAACCTTTACTAAAACTAATACAATTCCTAAATTCCTTAATTTCCCTAATATTGTTTGACTTGTTCCTAAATACCTGATAAAAAAGTCTCCTTGTTGTTTTCTCATCAGATATCTCTCTGCATCAATCCTACAAAAGTTTAAAACATATTTATTTAAATTATTTTCTTATTGCAGACAATTTTAGTCTTGTTGCAAATTAAGAACGGATTTTTGTTTACTATATTAAACCTTGATAGCTCAGGATAGAACCTGGATAACTCAGGATATCAGAATTAAACTCAGGATAAAACCTTGAAAGCTCACGATTAAAGTTTAATGGTTTAGGATTAAACATGGATAACTCCGGATTGACCTGGATAGCTCCGAATCAAACCCAACTGACTTAAGAGTGAACCTGGATAGCTCCGAAGCAAACCCGGATTGTTAATGATTAAACTTGACAAGCTTAGGGTTATTTCTGGTTAGCTTAGGATTAACCTGGATAGCTCCAAATTGAGGGTGGATAGCTAAGGATTAATCCTGGTTAGCTCAGAATTAAACTTGACTAGCTCCGAATTAGACCTGGATAGCTTCGGATTAAGCCTGGATAGCTCCAGATTAAACCTGGATTGCTCAGGATTAAACTTAACTAATTACAGATTATTCCAGACTAACTCCTCCGGATTAGACAAACCCGGATAGCTCAGGATTAAACCTAACTAGCTCCGGATTAGACCAGATTAGACCAGACTAGCTCCGGAATAAACCTGGATAGCTCAGGATTAAACCTAAATAGCTTCGGATTAGACCAGACTAGCTCCAGGTTAGACCTGGATAGTCCCGGATTAGACCTGGATAGTCCCGGATAAGACCTGAATAGTCCCGGGTTAAACCTGGATAGCTCTGGATTGAACCAGGCTGGAAACTCAGTATTCTCCAGGAAGGAGAACGGAACCAATCCTGCCTTCATCTACTCAGTAGGTGGAATTCTATTTTATACAGTGGGTTACATCTATATGATAAAACAAGAAATTCATATATATATATATATATATATATGTTGCCTATGGCCTGCCAAACGGCTGGACAGAATGGGCTTAAATTGTTTGTGGACACTCAGTGGTGGCCGGGGTGTGTGTTTGGGCTAACAAAAATCGAATTTATTTTTTTCAAAATAAAAATTTCACTGGCAACGCCGAGCCCTTCATAAATATTAAAAAGTGATTATCAAAATTTATTTAATCGTTATTTTTGTTACATAAAGGGACTGTAGCTGTAATTTCAATTCACCCTCCATACAACGAGTGGGATATCCAATTCAGAACGGTAGCCTTTTAAGGAAGATATCATCATTTTTTTCTAAAACATGATATGATATGGTTTAAAGGATACCGTTGTCACAAGGACATGCCACATTATGAATGGAAAGTCACTTAAAATTACGTGTACAGTCCCTTTAAACTCCAATCCTGTAGATTCCAATCCTGACTATTCTCGACTAAATAGTAGGAATTATCATCTTTATGAATGATCCCAAGAACTAGTATTTTATCCCCCTGTAAAACAGTATATTATAGACAAAATATTTATCCATTTAAAAATTGTAAAACAAATATCGTATATTTTTAGAAATAAAAGTTGGCTTGAATATTTTTTCTTAAAATTGTAAAGTTTTTTATACTAAAGGGACTGTTAACGTTATTTCAAGTGATCCTCCATGCAACGATGACAATGTCTGATTCACAACAAACCCTTGAATATTAAACCTAAATCTGATTAAAGATGTTAAAGATGACGTCGTTTTTCTGACTCGAAAAGTCTTAAGTTCCGATAATTTCTCCATTGTTTTTATAAGTAAGCCAGTTCTGAAGTAAAACCACGTATGAAAATAAACAGTTAAAAAACATGAAAAACATTGATATCTCATTCATTTTAAAGATACCGTTGTAAATCAGGCATTGCCAACTTTGTATGAAGGGTCAATTAAAATTATGCTTGTATAGCTTGTATAGCTGCCTGATTTAAGTTTAAGAATTGAATTTTTGGTTAAAGGATTTATCTGTATATATCTGCCTGATTTAAGTTTAAGAATTGAGTTTTTGGTTAAAAGATTTATCTGTATATATATCTGCCTGATTTAAGTTTAAGAATTGATCGTCTCTTCTATCAAAGTTTATTCCAACAATTAGCTCAACCATGTCAGCTGTAAACTCGTTCTAGCTCAGCTCTTATACGCTCAGATATAATCCTCTTTGCTGAATCTTAGTTAAACCCCTCTCAGCTCAACCCTTCCAAGGTCCACCCTACTCAGCTCAATCCGTCCCAGGTCCACCCTACTCAGCTCAATCCGTCCAAGGTCCACCCTACTCAGCTCAATCCGTCCCAGGTCCACCCTACTCAGCTCAA
Organism: Eurytemora carolleeae; assembly: GCF_000591075.1. Taxonomy (NCBI): domain Eukaryota; kingdom Metazoa; phylum Arthropoda; class Copepoda; order Calanoida; family Temoridae; genus Eurytemora; species Eurytemora carolleeae. The sequence continues at coordinate 289,831 of NW_019396049.1, forward strand.
TCCGTCCCAGGTCCACCCTACCCAGCTCAATCCGTCCGAGGTCCACCCTACTCAGCTCAATCCGTCCAAGGTCCACCCTACTCAGCTCAAACCGTTTAGCTTACGCCGTCTCAGCTCAATCCTTATCAGTTCGTATCTTCTCAGTTCAGTCTTTCTAAGCTCAACCCTTCCCAGCTCAATCCATCTGAGGTAAACCCTTCTTATTTCAGCCCTTCTCAGCTTAACTCTTTCTAGTTAAGCTTGTTTAAAGGGAGTGACCGGCTATGTGAGGTACAGGGTGTCCCAAAAAACATGGGAATTCAGTGACGAATTCGATATCGTCTTTGTTATGAATTAGCATTATTCATGTTTTCTAAAGAACAAGGCTTTTAGGGCGCTTCGCGCATCCTTTCCTGCTAATAATTTTAGCTTTATAATCTATTTTATAACTTTAATAATTTATTTTTGGATAAGGGGTGTGGGCACAAGCTCACGCATACAAATAAAAACGAAATATCTATAAATCTATTTCCAGTTTGTTATCAAAGTCTTTCTATTATTTTGTTCTGCTCAAGATTAGTTAAAAGTCATACACCCCAACGTTTTGTGNTTGAATAGATATAGATAAATATATGGGAAGATAAATAGATATATACATATATATATATATATAATAAATATATATTTGGTTTCTGTTAGTTTGTTGTTTATATCCAAAAACATGTTAAAACGACTGAACATATCCTGAACATGTGCGATATTTTACATTGTATGGTTGTTGGGACTATAAATGTAATTTCAAGATACCTTCCATTTTTAGAGTGACATGTGCGACATTTTAATGACGGTGTTGTTATGTATTTTATCAGCGGAAATGTTTGTAATTCTTAATAATTATGCCACCTGTTTTATATTAAAAAAATATATAAAATCATTTTCTGGGAATCCCGGAAAATAAACATTTTCATTCAGACATGCCACTGTTAAAATGGAGGCTCATTTGAAAATACGTCTTAAGTACATTTAAAGTTGTGTTTTAAGGCTGTGATTATTACAAGAAAAATGGGCTCCTTCGCTCAATGGAAGCCTAAAATTATTGATATAAATGGAATGGAGTTTTTGCATACAAACTCATTTTTCTAATCCCTATATCTTTGCAACCTGATAAAGTTCAATCTCACATAATTCATAGTCTAAATTCTACGACTTTGGTTTGCAAAGATCACACAATTCCTTTAAAAGATATTCTAAAATATTGAGGATTTTGTCCTGCAGTTGGGAGAACTTTTGTAAAACGAAAAAAATTCAAGAATGGAGTGAGTATGAGAGTGCAGGGATTTATGAGTATAAAATTCCATTTCTGGGCTTGCTTGACATACTCATTAATTCCCATAGACACCAACCCATATATGGAGCAGAGTAATATTCAACAATCAGTCCTTAAACTAGAAATATATACAAGTTCTCTTTTACAACAAATACTCATCATTTAGCCAAACCAAATATGAGCAATTCTGGTAATTTTTCAATTCCAAACATATAATCAATTTTGTAATTTATCCAAACAAACAATAATAAATCATCGTGATAAATTTGAATAAAATGTAATAAATTAATGCTTTAACCATCTAAAATATTATATTTAATTTGATCAAACTATTAATATTGGAAATATATCCAAATCTAATCTAATTTATTCAAAGGAATCATCCGGATCAAAGCAATCCGGTTATTTTTCCTAATAAAATATAAAGTGATAGAAATGAAACCAATTAAGAAAAGTTTTTATAGCACAATGCAATTAACTGTTGCGTTTAATTTGTTTCAACAAATCTCATGATATAAAAGAAGTATCGCTTGAATATCCGTCGTGTCTTCAGTTTTGATAAAATGTATGCAGGGATAACTATATATTTTATAGTACTACATTTCTAGAGGCATACAGTTTGATATTTTAAAATGTCGTCTTAATTTATCATAGTATTTTATTTTCTTTGCAATGCAGAAGAAAAAGGTTCCATAGATTTCTCAAAAAAAACTTTGTAAAAATTAAATAAAAATTCAACAATTTAAAGTTAATACCGCTGTTGGGGAATTTAATAGATATAGACATTTCATAAACATTTCATAAGAAAAAAACATTTAATATAGATAAGACAAGAATAAGAAATTTCATAGATATAATATAGGACATTTAATAAATACAGCTAAACTCATGAACACGAATACTATTAGTATTGCTGTTATGCTGTTATTTTTATGCAGGGTGTCTTACTGGTCCCACATCATTATTGGATCGTTTATCTTTAAATTGCGATTTTCGAACCTAATAAGAAAATTCAGAAAGAGTGAATCATTTTAAAAATTGTATAAAATTTAGAAAATACAAGGTTCTATATTGGGGGTAAAGCATGGAAATAATCCAATATGAAATAGGTGGGGGGGGGGGGGGCTTTGTAAATTGTCATTGAATTAAACAAAGAACAAATCCTTTGTGTAAATTTTATAAAATTAAACAACAAAAATGAAAAAAACACATCTTATTAAGAATAATTCTTTTTCAGATAAAGATAAGAAATATTTGAACAGAGTAAACTCGTGATAATTCTTATGCTGAGTAAAAATTGATAAACCCCGGATTGATTGTCGTCTTCACTTTTCTTTTTATTAAAAATATAGCTCCGAAGTTTTTAAATTGTATATACCTATTATTTCTTTAAAAAAGTGTACTGGCTAACCCTGGGTACTTTAGGAGAGGTAGTGTATCTAACCTTCAAATTAATTGATTCTTTGCCACAAACTCAATCTTATATCTTCGCAACAGCTGATGGTGTAAACCTTTGACATTTCAAACTCAGATTATTTGATCTAACAATCAGCAAACCTTTGAGGTTCCGAAAACTAAGGCAACGTCCTCTAATTACGTATCTGCCTTGCAGGGGCGTAAAAAAGAATTCTGTAGGGGGTTATTTTAAACATCTCTTTACATTTACATCTTTCAAGTTGAAAAATGTCGTCTTATGCGCAATCTATCTTTATCTATGGAAAACCCCTGTCTGAAACCATTGATTATTGAATAAAAGTAATCTTTAAATCGGCAATGAATTTAGTGCATGTAACAGGGAAAAGATTAAAACATTCTTTGATAAATTCTGATTTCAAATGTACTCTCACAAGCCATTTATAATGCTGTACTTATTATTAATAGAATAATTCAGTTTAAGTGTCATTTTTTAAAAATATATGTAGAATGTTTGATGAACCGGATGATCTATATCTGAGATTACTTTTGTGATAATTCTGTGGATTTGCTGGCAGTTGGGATATTAAGAAAATAGCGCTTTGACCGGCTCGCAAGCGCACATTTTTCATCAGAACGTATCATGGAATAATTCATTTTTTTCCTTAGGCCATATGTACTGTTATTTTCAACAATTTTTTACAGATTACTTTAATTGCTTTTTGTAGGAGGCCAAAAAAGTAAAAAGCATGTTTTCTCGCGCCCACCTTTTAGTAGTATAAAAGTAGTAATTTTACATTTATAAACTTTAATTTTCATTTCTTTATAATTTCAATATTTCAGTCATTCTTTATTTACACATTAATTGGGAATTTTTTGGGCTATATAATTCTTGGGAAACTTTTATTTTTAAGCGTTTTCAACTATTTTTGACCTTTATATTTTTGGTAATTTTTTATTTTTTTAAATTTTACATTTCTTTGTAATTTATAAACTCAATGACAGTTTTCAACTTAATGTTTTCAAGAAAGTATTTTACATGGGGGAATTAGATTAGGGGGGAATATTACCCCTCCCCACTCTCCCGTTCTCCCTGAAATATTATAGTTTGGTTGAAAATGGAAAAGTTTTATCTCTGTTCGGTCTGATGAGTCGGAACTGGGACTTCCCTATTTCCACAAATATTTTTGTATCTTATAATGTATTAGAACTTAGGGATGCCTTGCGCGACTCTTGCTTTTTTTTTGGGTTGGATATATAAATTTGGCTCGCTGTTTGTTTGTATCCAATAAACGTCAAAACTCAAAACAGCTGAACCGATCGGGCCCAAATTTTTGCGGGATCTAGCATGACCCCAGGGAAGGTTTATGAATAGTAAAAATTTTAAAAATTTGTGCTCAAAAGTTATTTTCTTTGTTTTTCAATGTTACAATGAGAACATTTTCACAATTGAAATAGAAGATGGGCGCGAAGCGCTCTAAAAGCCTACTATTATATATTTTGTTTTTTTTGTTTGTTTTTAACCCAAAAACGTCAAAACGGCTGGACCGTTCGGGCCCAAATTAAAAAATTTGGATTTTTCAAAACCTAAAAAATCGATAAAAGGGCAACAATTGTTATAAATTGAAGATGGGGCGCGAAGCGCCATGTAAGCCTAGTTTTAAAATATTCTTCAGTAAAAATTAAATTTGTCAAATGTTTAAAATGTGCTGCTGTTTGATGATAGAGCGTGGATAGAACTGAAAAGATATATGTCAACTTTAAATTTTATTCCATTTCAGAATTCAACTTCCTTTTCAAATAATAAAATAAATGTTGGCTGTCAGTGTAGGAGCTGAAAAAAATCGACAACATTGTTTGAATTATAAAACTTTAAAGGTTATAAATTATACAGGTAGTGTTGTAAATAATTTTGGTTAATTTTTTGCATTTATTTTCTGACAGGGCTAAATCAGGGAATAGGAATAAAGGGAAAGGAAATGGCGCTGATCTGGCATGAGAAAGCCAGTTCCACTGCTTTGCAGACAAGCTCGGTAAACTTTACACACACTCTTTTGGTACAGACACACAACATGATTACAGTCAAGGAAATTGCAGAACAATGTTTTCAATTATAATTAAGCTTGAATAACGACTAGTTTATGTAACTTTAATCAAATTATATTCTTTGCATGAAAATTTGGCTTATAGTGTTGACTTAAATATATAAATATTATACTACATGTATAATAAACTTATTTATAAGTAAACAATTAACAATAAACAAATGTACTCTCCTATACTGTACAAATACCGAGATTCTTATGTACCATGTATATACCTACAGTACACACCTTCGGTTCGGTAAACTTTACACACACTCTTTTGGTACAGACACACACACATGACATTTCCGCCTCCTGGGAAAAATATGGAATAGTGTAACAAATACAATTTTTTTGAAGAAAAACACTGAAAACATTTTCTATACTTACAATATGCCATATTTTGACCCTGAGAGAAAATTAATGCAAAAATAAACCAAAACGTCTCACAGAGTTTATTCATATTATTATCAAATATTTGTTTCATGTTCTACACTGTACATTGTTCAGTGTAATGTACAATTGTACAGTGTACTGCACATACAGAATTAATCATAAGGGAAGTTTGATTTTTCAAATTTTTCAAAACATGTTCATATGTTGGTAGCAAAAGATACGCCTTGAATCGCTGAATACCGCGTGTCCATTTGTCCGTTGTTCGATATTTCAAAAAATGTTTTATTTAACTATTTTTTTTAGCACTGACAAATATTTAACCAAATAACGGTTTTGACTTAATTTCAGGGATTTTACCGGAATTAACGTTTCTGAACTTAGCGGTTCAAGACGGATATTTTGATACCAATCTTGATTTATTTTGACGAAATCTGTTTCTGGCTTATATTGGTGATTTCCTTAACACAAAAAAAAAAACAAAAAAAATTTCATATTTTTAAAAAGTGTATCAAAGAAAACTTTAGAGCTGGTGCAAGGTGAATTTGAGCAATTTTATCAATACTATTTATGAGAAATTATTGTATTGTATTGGAACTTTAAATCAGAAACCATGTAGATAAAAATAAAATATAAACCTTCGCATAATAAAAAGATTAAAATTAACAAGGTTAAGGTATTTTTATTCTAAGATTATACAGACGGTTGAAAACCATAGTTTCGTTTATATATCAAAGGTTCGTTAAGAGATATGTTAATAAAGACAGTGTACAGTATGTTTATGTACATTGTACAATCAGTGAGTAACATAGACAATCATTTAACAAATTTTACAATTAATAATTACATCATGTACGCTATGTATATGATAAGTACATTATGGATATTGAATTACACCAAATTCTGTACATGAGAAGATAAGTATGTAATGAATATCTGTACATGATTTAGGCATAACACATAATTGATACATTAAAGTTTAAAATACATTTATGTGATACAAAACGCTTTAATAAGCAACGGATATGGATAGGGGGCTCTGTTAGGTATAATTATAAAATTATGTCAAGAATATTTATGCGCTGGAGCTTTTATTTATTGAGAATGAACCAATCCGGCCCACTTTGCGGGCATATAGGGTTAATAAGTAGACAAAACAATTTCTGTCGGTTCAATAAATTTAAATTATTACGGTTTATGTTTAATGATAAAACCTGTACATTTATAGAATACAATATTTACACAAAACATTTAATATTTCAATTTTAATTCATAATCTTTAATCAACTGTTTTTCATCACATACATACATAATTTTTCTTTGCCAATTGCTCTTCATTGCAATGCATCCAAGTTATAAATCTTGATTTATTTCTGTCAAATTTGGGTTAAACCTAAAAATTGCAATTTTAAATTTATACATTTATTTACATTATTTACATTATGAATATAAGAAAAAAGCGGTGGGCCTTTTACTATTTATCAAAAAAAAACCTCAAAAATCTTTAATTTCTAATAATTCTTTTTTATCCTGAACTTTGAATTGTTTGTAAATTTCTCAAAAAGTTGGTTTGTGTACAGTCTGCACAGTGTGTACAGTCTGCCCATATACAGTACAGTGTACAGTGTACAGTCTGCACATATAAACCAGTTAAAGCAATTCAACTTCTGTTAGTTGATAAATGAAAACGCATGATAAAAGTATTAAAAATAATCTTCATTGGCGTTTTCCTCAGCACTTCCCAAGAAGCAACCCAAAATTAATCAAATTTTTTTTCTCCCCCCAATGATTAAAATCTCAATAATTTCGGCATTCAAAACTTTTTTGATATGTTTGTAAACAACATTCTTCCCGCTGTACCTTATACAGACAGGTCTATACATCTGTGGAATAGGAAGACGACACGAAAGTAATCTTATGTGACATGCAAATTTGTGTTACAGAAAATAGTTTTAACATTAGCTTGAAAACCAACTTATTAAGTGAGATGCGGCTGCAGTGTAATTTTGTGTACACTGCACAATATCACGTGCATTATCTTATTTAAAATCATGACAATATTCTTGCTTTCTACAGTTTTCTCGGTTCCACAGAATAATGTCCATATGTGCATTATTCTCATGTAAGGAACGATCACTAAGCAGAAACCACATTTTGACCCATAAAAAAAAAACAGTTTTATGGAGTAACGGAGCCCTCTTTTCAATATTTAGACAAAATTTCTTGTGATACCATTAAAATTAAACCAGAAGTCAAAGCGAATCATTTCTACACACAAACTGTATATTTAACATGATATATTTAATTCTCTTTAAAGATAAATAGATTTTCCATCTTCATGATATTTGGAATTCAGGATTTCATTTTCATTCCTCATTTCTAAATCAAGCTTAACTCATTCGGACACATTCAAATATTATTAAGCTTAACTAATTCGGAAACATTTGAATATTTCACGCTTAACTAATTCGGAAATATTTAAATATTTCAAGCTTTACTCATTCGGAAACATTTGAATATTTCACGCTTAACTCATTCGGAAATGTTCAAATATTTCAAGCTTTACTCATTCGGAAACATTTGAATATTTCACGCTAAACTCATTCGGAAATATTCAAATATTTCAAGCTTTACTCATTCGGAAACATTTAAATATTTCAAACGTAACTCATTCGGAAACGTTTAAATATTTCAAGCGTAACTCATTCGGAAACATTTAAGTATTTAAAGCGTAACTCATTCGGAAACGTTTGAACAGTTCATGTTTAACTCATTTGGGTAATTCAACATTTCTAGACTGGAGCAGTAAATCAAAATTTGCTAAAAACTTTTAGAATTTTAATTTACATTTAATATTTAACATGAAATTTCTAAACTCTTCCTTTTAAATAAACCACATAGCAACAAATGATTATATGAATCAAATTTGATATTAATAAATCTATTGGAATCAAAACATCAAATGGATTTCATAATGTTTTACATTTCCTAAAATTATCTTGGATTGATTAGTTGATTGATTAATTAGTTGATAGTGCTTATATATGACTTGTTTGCAAACAGGCAGTTTCCTCTGAAGCCCAGATATCTGAAATATAAAGAAATTGAGTCTTTGTCTCAAACTCAAATTTTAGAATCCCTATATCTTGACAACCTGATGGTGTAAACCTTGTTTGATTTAACAGAATCTATAGTTTGAAATATCTCAGGTCTACGCAGTACGTCGGCAAAATGCCTACTAAATATATGATCTAAATATATGTCAAAATCGAAGTTTAAAACAAACCCTAGAGCCCAAAACTTAAGACATGGTATCGTTATGAAAACCAGTTTTAGAACGCGAGTTTCACGAATGGGGTTAGACAGTTTTGTGGATATCAATATTTGTGTTATGAAAAATTATTTTATTTAGTTTCTTAATATTCTCCATTTTTTCGAATCTCTTAAATCAAAATCTACACAAATGTTAATACCCCAAAAAGGAAACTTGGGGGTTTCGTTCAACGATACTCCTTTAAATTTCGGGCTCTGCAGACCCTGCAGTATGTGTATTCTATGTACCCCACTTCCTCTTGAACTCGAGGTTTCGTGAGATCAGTTAGCTGAGTGTACCCCACTTCCTCTAGAAATCGAGGTTTCGTGAGATCAGTTAGCTGTGTGTCTATCGTTGTCTATGTAATTAACTAACAAATTCTGAATTCATCTAGAAATATGATCTGAGCTGGGAACTTTTGAATGGTGGATATCGGGATTAAGGCTTAATCCACTCTTTTTCTTGATCTCGAGATTAACATAATCTTGCAAGATTATCTTAAAAGTGTATGAAAAACGATAAAATTCAAATTAATATTTAATCATCTGAGAAACTGTAGCAGCCAATCAGAGAAAAGCGGGCAACCAATGAGAGAACAGAAATATTCTCATTGGAGAAAACAATTAACGAATATCCAAGGAGAGAGAAAAAGAGTGGATTAAGGACTAAAATGAAAAGTTTCCACAGTGGATATTCGGATCAAGAAGTCAAGATTAAAGTTTATCCATTCTAAAGTTTTCAGCTCAGTATGCAAAGCAAAAATAACCTTAATCAATGCAAATTTAAATCTAAAACTATTTTACATAAAGTCGAAGTTACAAGTATTTCTTTTTAATTTATTTTACAAAAGGTTACCCGCAGGGGCGTACACATGAATTTATCAATGGGGGGCTTTATCGTTTCAACTTCCCCTTTAACTGTGGTTTTCTGGGCTAGTTTTCATCTATCCTGAAGGGGGGGAGGAGCCTAACAACCTCTATACCCCACCCTGTATACGCCCCTGGTACTCCGACCATATTGCTCGGAAAACTTTAAATATTTCAGTTAAAGGAAGAAAATAAATTGATAATTAAACTTTTTCTTTCCCAGCTGATACAAGATTGTTCCCTGGAGGGTTACAATTGAATAGTTTAGGAGAATATTCGACAGTTTAGGAAAATATTAGACAGTTTAGGAGAATATTCGACAGTTTAGGAGAAAATTAGACAGTTTAGGAGAATGTTCGGCTGTTTAGGAGAATATTCGACAGTTTAGGAAAATATTCGACAGTTTAGGAGAATAATCGACAGTTTGGAGAATACTCCACAGTTCAGGAGAATATTCGACAGTTTAGGAGAATATTCGACATTTTAGGAGAATATTCGACAGTTTAGGAGAATGTTCGACAGTTAAGGATAATATTCGACAGTTATAAAAATATTCGACAGTTTAGAAGAAATTCGACAGTTTGGGAGAATTTTCGACAGTTTAGGAGAATATTAGACAGTGTAGGAGAATATTCGACATTGAAGAAGTTTACAGTCCAGGATAATATTTCCTCCGGTACAGTTTAGGAGAATATTCTATATATGAGAAGAACTATCTATATATTCTAAATACCTGGAGGCATCTGACCTGAACCGTGCTGTGTTGAAATAGTACTGTTTGGTCTCCAGGTAGGTATAACCAGTGTAGAGAGATAAACCAGTACAGATACCCAGCAGCTAACCGTCTTCAGTATAACTGTAGACCAAGACTTTGAGAACGATATTATTTTGGTCTCCTGAGGTTGAAACCACTGCGTCAGCTGCATGGTGACAAACATATTTGCCAAGCAGAGTGTGATATGGAAGAGAGAATAGCTATACACGGTCTGGATCCTTTCATTCCTGATAACATGCTGACCTCCATCCTTCTCAGCTGCAGGAGGACCTGGAGGAAAGTTGTCCCGTCTTGAACCTGCTCTGCAGCAGATACATAAACCTGGATCCTCGTCCGTCTCTCCGATCTTTAATCCTAGAACCTAAACAAGAGGATATAAGAGTTTTTAGATGAAAAGAAAGAATATATCGTTCGAAATGTTCAAGAAAAATTTTTTTAAATGTTTCTTTTCAATGGTTTTCTTTTTTTTCTGGTGTTCAAAGATATCTTTGTGTGGTAAGATTGTCTTAGCTGTGTGTGTTCATAATATTTAGAAATTTGGAATTGAGTCTTTGCCGCAAATCTCTTTTTCTAATCCTATATCTATAAAATAATCTAAGTTTGAAATATAAAAGGTTTACACCATCAGGTTCCACAGATATAGGGATTATAAGATTTGAGTTTGTGGCAATAACTCAGTTCCTTTAGGTGCTTTGTGTATTTTTAAATAGATACGTTTTAAAGCGTATTGTTTTTAATTGTTTATGTTATTCTTTAATTCAAGGACCATTTAATAATACGCTTTAAGATCGGATGAGCTACGCCAAAAATACAGTTTATTTCTAACATGACGCTGCAAGTTTTACAGATTACAACTTTCCTACGTGAAAAGGTTGTTAGCAGATAGAAATTAAAGCTTTAAACTTTCAGGGAACACCTGATTTCTGCAACTAGTGCTACTAATGTACAAACATTTCTTTACTAACTATTAAAATAATTAATCAATGCATTACAGAAAAGGAATTAGAAAAAGTGCAAACTCCGCCTAAGCCTCTTAATTTTATATTTCCACACTTTACAGCTGCTACCCTCAACTTATCAAGTTTTAATTTGTGATAATTTTATAGTATTAGCGGGCTAGTTGACTGGACTAATACTTTCCTAAGCAAGACTACAGGACTAGCACTAACCTTAGCTGGACTACTAGCCTTGTCCTAACCTTATCTGGACTACTGGACTAGTACTAACCTTAGCTGGACTACTGTACTAGTCCTAACCTTAGCTGGACTTCTGGACTAGTCCTAACCTTAGCTGGTTTACTGGATTATTGCTAATTTTAGCTGGGCTACTGGACTAGTCCAAACCTAAGCTGGGCTACTGGACTAGTACTAACCATAGCTGGACTACTGGACTAGTCCTTACCCTAGCTGGACTACTGGACTATTACTAACCTTAGCTGGACTACTGGACGAGGGAGGTGGTGCAGAGCATCCATGAGCCCCGCAAACTGACATCCGGAGACTCCTGAATCGCAGAATGGCCTCCAAGCTAACCCCTAGCAAATCAAAATCGTCTCCGAGTCTCACGCGCGCTACGTCTGCCAGGGTAACCAGATCTGTCTCTACTTCCAGCAATCCGATATCCCAAAACAAATATTTGGCTTTTACATCTACCAATAGCCTTTTTTTCGAAAATTCTCCACACGATCATAAAGTTTTTAATGGTACATAAACAAGTTGTATTAAAAAGTCTACTTGAAGTGATATAAAGTTTGTTTTTCTTTTTATAAAGCTGCAATAGTTCTGCACAAGTTTAGGAATTTGTGAAATTTAGAAAAACAAAATAAGAAGTCTAAATCTCAATAAAAGTTGACTTTTTAGTACAAATTGTTCATGTACAATAAAAACTTTATTATCATGTTGAGTTTTTTTTTCTCGAAAAAATGGCTTTTGGTGGATGTAAAAGCCAAATATTTGTTTTTGGAAATCGATTTGCTGGACGTGAGAATGAGTTAGGGAGCCTGACAGACGTATGCGTGAGACTCGGAGACGGTTTTGATTGGCTAGAAGTTGGTTTGGAGACCATTCTGCGAATCATGAGGCTCCGGCGGTCAGTTTGCGGGGCTCATGGATGCTCTGCACCCCCTCCCTCACTGAACTAGTACTAACCTTAGCCGGACTACTTGTCCACGAAGTTATAGAACTATAAGTAAGTACGAGGAACATGATTATGATAGCAGTGTATGGAATCCAGGTTTCATCTATACTCCCTCCTGTAGGAGCCTCACACTCCTCCTGTAGCTCCAGGTCAAGGTTATGATATGGTTCTAGTCCAGCATGATACGGTCCGAGGTTTGCAGCTAAAATTTGATGATTCTCCCGATTCCGATTGAAAAATTGGTCTGTAGGATCTCTAAAATGATTGTTTGGTTATTGTTAATAATAACCAACGTACTATAATATACAGTTTAACCCACAACTTCGGAGTCTTCGAAAGAATTTATAAAATGTCGTCTTGACAATTTTTCAATGGGTTTTATACTATTATAATTAAATCTCAGTAATTGTAAAAATAAATAAATTGCCATGAAATATGCGGGAACAGTTCGATAGAGATCCATATAATTAAGGTTATAATGCAAGGAAAGTTATTTGCAGTCGCGTACCCAAGGAGGTTAAAAGCATTACATTTTGATAATTTTGATAATTCACATAATAGCTTCCTATGACTAGAATATTTCATTGATTTTTTGTGAAAGATGGATCCCATGTCAAGCTTCGACATCCGTCTTCTGTTTACATTACCGCCCAGAGATGGTACACCGCAGTACAAGAGATGCGTACACCTCTGAAATAACTTTCCTTGCATTATAACCTCGCATATAATTATTCAATCAAAAAAAAAATATCTGGAGCATTCCATTTTATAAATTCTTTCGATGTCTCCGAATTATTTTCAAGCACTAACATTTTAAATTATTTTTGTACTGTACTGTACTGTACTGTACTATACTGTACTGTACTGTACTGTACTATACTGTACTGTACTGTACTGTACTGTACTGTACTGTACTGTACTGTACTGTACTGTACTGTACTGTACTGTACTGTATTGCACTCTACTGTACTGTATTGAACTATACTGTACTGCATTGCACTTTAATTTATTGCACTGTACTGTATTGCACTGTTCTGTACTGTATCTCACTGTATTGTACTGTATTGCACTGTACTGTATTGCACTGCACTGTATTGCACTTTACTGACCTTGTAGAGTCTGTGGAAATGTTAACGCACTGTACTGTACTGAATTGCAATGTACTGTACTGTACTGTACTGTACTGTACTGTACTGTACTGCACTGTACTTTACTGTACTGTACTGTACTGTACTGTACTGTACTGTACTGTACTGTACTGTAATGTACTGTACTGTACTGTACTGTACTGTACAGTATTGTACTGTACTGTACTGTACGGTACTGTACTATACCGTACTGTACTGAACTGTACTGTACTGTACTGTGCTGTGCTGTACTGTACCGTACTGTGCTGTACTGTACTGTACCGTACTGTACTATACTGTACTGTATTGCACTCTACTGTACTGTATTGAACTATACTGTACTGCATTGCACTTTAATTTATTGCACTGTACTGTATTGCACTGTTCTGTACTGTATCTCACTGTATTGTACTGTATTGCACTGTACTGTATTGCACTGCACTGTATTGCACTTTACTGACCTTGTAGAGTCTGTGGAAATGTTAACGCACTGTACTGTACTGAATTGCAATGTACTGTAATTGCCTCGTTTAGTCTGGTGTAGATGTTAGTGTACTAAACTGTACTGTCTTGTATTGTATTGTACTGCACTGAATTTCACAGTATTGCACTGTACAGCATTGCACTGTACTGTACTGTATTGCAATGTACTGTAGTTACCTTGTAGAGTCTGGAGTAGATGTTACTGTACACCAAGTGAGGAAGGTTAAGTATGAACATACTAAAAAATAAGATGAATTTTAATTAATTTTTGTTTGTTGTGTGAGCATTATACAGTAAAGGATGTAAAACAAACTTGTTTCATTAAATTATTCATGTTAATTACACTAACATAGATCGTTTAGTGATACACAGTCTTAATTTTGGTTTTTGCCAATTAACAATCCTAGTCTCTTCTTGTGGGATGCGTCTTATGGTTGTTGTGTATTTTTATAAATCATTTGATGCTACCTATCGAAGACTGAAGAAGAGCAGGAACGAACCCTCCAGTAGATTTGTTTGTGCAGGGGAGCAGGGTTAGAACCAGAACCAAAAGAGAGAGAGAACCATTACAGGAGATTATTATTGTGTTCGTAGACATGCAAGAGGGTCCAGTATACCTAGAATCAATATGGAGTCTTTATCACAAACTATGATTTTCCATTCTCTATACCTATGCAACCCAATGTCGTAGACCTTAGATATTTCAAACTAAAACATCTTTTAGATTTAAGTTTGAAATAGCAAAGAATGTACAACTCAGGTTGCATAGGGATTTTGTGACAAAGACTTTAATATACAGGTGTATGCATTGGAGTTATCAATTGACAGATGTGACGTCACGAGTATCCTTATAGTCCCTACAAGCTTTATAATTTGATTCGATACAAGGGAATTTGCTTAAAATTAAGAACAACTGCTAACTGTTGGATCTTCTTGTGATCAGTACAGAATCTACATTTTATAAAGGGTTAACCACAAAGAATGCGACTTAAGAGACGACTGGTGTGGATTTTGTTGTTGTCATATTCTCTCATATTCTAGATTCCCTCAAACTGCAAACTTGTTCTTTTGCGTTAAATTAAAACGTTTTAGGTCGTCATTAAATTCTTATCCTTTGTTCATATAAACCTGTAGCAAGCACAGTTCCTTGTATATCAGGGAGTAAACCTGTAGCAAGCACAGTTCCTTGTATATCGGGGAGTAAACCTGTAGCAAGCACAGTTNACTAATTAGTACAACCGTATGCAGTCAAAACAAACAAATTGTAAACATAGCAGACAAAAATCTTACGGTTTAAGCTTTCTCAGTAGGTATCAATTTACTAAAATCAAAGAATTAATATCCCTTAAATAGTTTTTAAATCATGTCGACATTATAGATTGTAAATACCTTTATTTGATCCGGTAAAAAAACTTGATATTTCTGTAAAGCTGAGTTTTCTTATGTTTAATACAATACATTTGTACTTGTAAACAAACAATATATTCTATTTGTTCCTTCTCTAACTATTCCCCATTCAACAACCAATATTTCTTCAAGGGATACTTGTAATATAACAATAAGGAAATGAAAGTAATGTTAAAATTCAGCTGTTACTTTAAATCTATATCAAAGCTAGCAGACAAATCACAACCCTGCTTTTAGTCTTTTTCAGCTTTTAACGCTAATAACAAAAAAGCAATTTTTTGATTGCCAATACTTCTTTTATTCTCATGTTCTGTGTACCTATATCCTGCTTTGTGTACCTGACTCATTTTATATATACCTGTCTTATACTCTGTGTACAATGTACATGTCTCATGTTCTGTGTACATGTCTCATGTTCTGTGTACATGTCTCATGTTCTGTGTACCTGTCTCGTGTTCTGTGTACCTGTCTCATGTTCTGTGTACATGTCTCATGTTCTGTGTACCTGTCTCGTGTTCTGTGTACCTGTCTCATGTTCTGTGTACATGTTTCATGTTATGTGTACCTGTCTCATGTTCTGTGTACATGTCTCATGTTCTGTGTACATATCTCATGTTCTGTGTAAATGCCTCATGTTCTGTGTACCTGTCTCGTGTTCTTTTTACCTGTCTCATGTTCTGTGTACATGTCTCATGTTCTGTGTACCTNCTGCTGTGTACCTGTCTCATGTTCTGTTTATCTGTCTCATGTTCTGTGTATCTGTCTCATGTTCTGTGTATCTGTCTTATGTTCTGTGTACCTGTCTCATGTTCTGTGTACCTGTCTCATGTTCTGTGTATCTGCCTCATGTTCTGTGAATCTGTCTCATGTTCTGTGTACCTGTTTCATGTTCTGTGTACCTGTCTCATGTTCTGTGTATCTGCCTCATGTTCTGTGTACCTGTCTCATGTTCTGTGTACCTGTCTCATATTCTGTGTACCTCTCTCATGTTCTGTGTACCTGTCTCATATTCTGCGTACACGTCATATGTTCTGTGTATCTGTCTCATATTCTGTGTACCTGTCTCATATTCTGTATACCTGTCTCATGTTCTGTGTACCTGTCTCATATTTTGTGTACCTGTCTCATGTTCTGTGTACCTGTCTGATATTCTGTGTACCTGTCTCATGTTCTGTGTATCTGTCTCATGTTCTGTATACCTGTCTCATGTTCTTTATACCTGTCTCATGTTCTGTGTATCTGTCCCATTACTCCAAAACGATTAAAAAAACCTGGCCAAGTTTATCCCTGATTACCTGAACCAGAAGAAATATACAAGCACCTCCCAGAGCACAATACAGCCAACCTTAATATTATTTATCAATATTTCTTTAAGAAGATCTAGATATTTATTTATGTATCGAGGTTATTATAGTTTACAAGATTGTTAATATGGGTTTAACACAAAACTTTTCAATACACCGTCTCAGTCTTGAGCCAGACGCTTTACTAAGAGTGAAGTCAAGTTTAAGTTTCTAAATTTAAATTGAGCTTTTTCAATCTCATAAACTCCGGTCTACGTTTTTCATATTTAAAGGCATTAAGTTTTGCCACAAACTCAAATTATCTAATCCCTATATCTTTGCAAACAAATGTCGTATGGCCTTAGATATTTCAAACTATGAATTATGTTGATCAAATAAACCAAGTTTGAAATAATAGAGGTTCAGGTTGTAAAGATAAAGGAATTAGAAATTTTGAGTTTGTGGCCAAAACTCCATTCCTTTTAAATAAAAACAATTATTAAAGAGAAGAAATCTCGATAAAGAGTATTTTCCATCATGAATGAAGAATTAATAAGGGAGGAGTCCTCATTGTAACAGAAAAATAAATAATTCTTAAATCAATAGATTTGTGTAGAAAATTTAGAACTAAGATAAAGAGCAATCAAGGTTTAGAACAAAGCACAAGATTATGATCAAGGTTCACGACAGAAACAAGGACTTCAGGTTCAGGATAAAATACAGGGATTACTGTTAGAATAGAATACCGGAGTTATGGTTTAGAATACTGGAGTTATGGTTTAAAATACAGGAGTTATGGTTTAGAATAAGGAGTTATGGTTTAAAATACAGGAGTTATGGTTTAAAATACAGGAGTTATGGTTTAAAATACAGGAGTTATGGTTTAGAATACCGGAGTTATGGCTTAGAATAAGGAGTTATGGTTTAAAATACAGGAGTTATGGGTTAGAATACAGGAGTTATGGTTTAGAATACAGGAGTTATGGGTTAGAATACAGGAGTTATGGTTTAGAATACAGGATTTATGGTTTAAAATACAGGATTTATGGTTTGGAATACAGGAGTTATGGGTTAGAATACAGGCGTTATGGTTTAAAATACAGGATTTATGGTTTAGAATACAGGAGTTATGGTTTAGAATACAGGAGTTATGGGTTAGAATACAAGAGTTATGGTTTAGAATACAGGAGTTATGGTTTAGAATACAGGATTTATGGTTTAGAATACAGGAGTTATGGTTTAGAATACAGGAGTTATGGGTTAGAATACAAGAATTATGGTTTAGAATACAGGAGTTATGGTTTAGAATAAGGAGTTATGGTTTAGAATGCAGGATTTATGGTTTAGAATACAGGAATTATGGTTTATAATGCAGGAGTTATGGTTTAGAATACAGGAGTTATGGTTTAAAATGCAGGAGTTATTATAGAATACATCAAACTTATTAACATTCTGGATAGATTAGAAGGACCAAGTTTAAGGTTAGATTGAAAGGATGAAAACCCTTCTCTGGTTTACCTGTATGGAAACTATCTAGATGAGGAACTGGAACCACGAAGGTTGTAACGCAGAGTAGGATGAGGAGAAGAACCTTCCAAACCCAGAATCCGTTGTGAGTAGCAGCCCTCAACCCGACACTAGAGGTGTTAAAACTCATGAATACATAATCTCCAAAAATCTTTATTAAGTTTCGGAATTTAAAAGCAGGGGGGGAGGGTTATGAAGAAATTCCAAAGAAAGAAGGGCTTTATACAGAATTCATTTAAAAGTTTACACACGCTGCTCTGAGAAGGTTTATTAAAGCTTAGATAAATGTAAAACTAGGTTTGCAGAGTATAAAACATCCCTAGAGGTTACTCCAATGTTTAGGAAGGCAAGGAAGCAGAAGAAAACTGAGATTCCAAATGAAACCTAAATTAAAGTAGTTTAATCTCTTCACTCAAGCCACCTGTTGCTGTTTATAAGGTTCAATATATGTTAAAATTTAAATCTCCTGAGCTGAAAACTGTGGATATTGAGATCAATGCTTAAAGATTAATTTAATCTTTAATTTGTATCCTGAAAAGTGTACAAGGTGTCCAACGAAACATGACAGATGGTGAATAGTTTAAAATGTCTTCTTCCATAATTTGTTAAGTTGTTTGATACTGGAGAGAATAATAAAAAAAATACTATATGGGAGTCATACGATAATAAAATTGATTTTAAAGTAAAATATATTAATTAAGTAAAAGACTTTTTAACGAAATAACCTGCAAAAATCTTTAATATCGACAGTATAAAGAAGAAGACATTCAAAACTATTCACCAACTGTCATGTTTCGTGGGACACCCTGTATAAAATTTGACCAATCAGAGTGGCGTATCAGAAGCAATTTAAATTGTTTACGCCGGTTAAAACTATTATCTCTTGAACTTTTAACTGTTATCTACTGATCTATAAAATTGATATCTACTGAGGCCGAATTTAAAGAATTTGAGCCGCGGCTTGAATTTAAGCAGCAGCTCAAATATGGTTGGTTCCACTTAAAATTGTATTATATTCTTCAAGATTTAAGCGGCGCTTAATTGAAACCGATTTTTGGGGAATTTGAGACGCAGATTAAATTCATTAAATTCGGACACTGATCTATTAAACTGTTATCTCCTGATCTATTAAACTGTTATCTCCTGATCTATTAAACTGTTATCTCCTGATCTATTAAACTGTTATCTCCTGATCTAGTAAACTGTTATCTCCTGACCTTTTAAACTGTTATCTCATGATCTATTAAACTTGTATCTCATGATGATATATTAAACTATTATCTCCTGATCTATTAAACTGTTATCTACTGATCAATTAATCTGTTATCTCCTGATCTATTAAACTGTTATCTCCTGATCTATTAAACTGTTATCTCTTGACCTATTAAACTATAATCTCCTGCTCTATTAAACTGTTATCTCCTGATCTAGTAAACTGTTATCTCCTGATCTAGTAAACTGTTATCTCCTGACCTCTTAAACTACTCCTGCTCTATTAAACTGTTATCTCCTGATCTAGTAAACTGTTATCTCCTGATCTAGTAAACTGTTATCTCCTGATCTAGTAAACTGTTATCTCCTGATCTAGTAACTGTTATCTCCTGATCTATTAAACTGTTATCTCCTGATCTAGTAACTGTTATCTCCTGATCTATTAAACTGTTATCTCCTGCTCTGTTAAACTGTTATCTCCTGATCTATTAAACTGTTATCTCCTGATCTATTAAACTGTTATCTCCTGACCTATTAAACTATTATCTCCTGCTCTATTAAACTGTTATCTCCTGATCTAGTAAACTATTATATCCTGATCTATTGAAATGTTATCTCCTGATCTATTAAACTATTATCTCCTGCTCTATTAAACTGTTATCTCCTGATCTAGTAACTATTATCTCCTGATCTATTATACTGTTATCTCCTGATCTATTTAACTATTATTTCATGCTCTATTAAACTATTATCTCCTAATCTATTAAACTGTTAGTTATCTCTTCTTTAGTTTGTAAAGAAATAAACTATTGTGAGAAATAAATAAAAAGCTCTTGTTTATTCTAGAACAAGCTTCAGCAAAATATGTGTAATTTTAGGAAATTAGATTTTTGTTGTTTACAGCTGTAGACAGAAGATATATTACAGTCATCTCTAACCTTTTCTCCAGATTTAAATACAAACAAACTAAAATAATAAATTTTTACTGGTTCACAGTTTCTTGTTTCTTTTAAAATTTACATTGAACAATGCACTAGTAAGTGGTCTTTTGTCTTAACATATGTAAATACATTAGTTAAGAACTTTCGATCTGTACCATTGTGAATCGGACATTGCCACCTTTGCCTGGAGGCCGGAGGGTCTCTTGAAATTACGCTGAAAGTCCCTTTAATCCGTAAGAAACAGCTGATTCGAATAATATTATAACTTCTCATTAACCTTCAAAGATATATTAAATAGGAATTAACTTAATCCGTCGGTCTACATTAGATTCGGATTAGTACTTTCTGAATAGATTAACGGTACCAAAGTTCCGACTGAGGGTTGATTTAGTCCTATAAGTAGTGCTGGGCATCGATGTGAGGTTCATTTTCAGACATTTAGGCTTTTTTGACTTTTTTGAAGTGTTTTACAAAATGTTAGTTACTAATAAAAAAATTGTTTCCTCGAAAAGTTTGCTTTAATTACATTATGATCAAAGATATAAACCAAAACGATTTTTAAAACGAAAAACAATTTTCTAATCGTTTTGAAAAATCATTTTGGTTAATATCGTCAAAATAAAAAAAATTGCAAAAGTAAAAAACTTGTCTTCTTTGTAATTTATAAGATTTTTGTGGAGCATCTTAGAAGTGTAAACACTTTGAATATTTGAAAGCTGGTCTCAAAGTATAAGTCTATGTTTAGAATAAACTATAATGTATATTGTATTATTACAATGTTTCCTGTGTTTTCATCTGTAATGGTTCTACTTGTTAGAATGTTCCAGAAATCAGAAAGAACAACTATAAATCTATTGATACGTTTTTATTTAACCATAATATATAACTCGGAATACGAAAACAGAAGTTTTGTTTTCAAGATTGTAAATATTAAAATATATCCAGAAACGATTCACAACGTTTACAACAATTGAATTTTTACAAAAATGACGAGCAAAAAAATGGCCGACTTTTATTTTCTTTCAAATTGAAAAACAAGTTTTGCTTTCGTTAATTAAATAAAGATTATAAAGGGCACTTTTACAAAAAATGAATAAAAATCGTTTAAGGATACCTTTAAACTATTATTTTGGATTGAATATGAATGTATGTTTAGCAGAGTATGGAGAATATGTCTGGCTCCTGTTCAAGTGATCAACCTAATCTTCTCAGATCTAATGTGTCCTCACTCTCCCAACAAGATAAATTGATACCCGGAGCTATCTTGACTTTTATTCTAAAGCTTGTCACTCAGATGTTGCAAGAAAATATAAACTGAAGACATTAATTCTTCCTTCTTGTCTCTTAATTATATTCATAGATTCAGTAAATGATATTTCTTCATAAACATTCTGTCTTCATTAAAAAATATTTTTGTACTTATTTAATTTTCCTTCATATGCCTTATAAACTGAAATATCTGATAGTTCGTTTATTTGCCCTGTAAACTGTAATATCTAATAGTTCCTTTATTTGTCCTGTAAACTGTAATATCTGATAGTTCGTTTATTTGCCCTGTAAACTGTAATATCTGACAGTTCCTTTATTTGCCCTGTAAACTGTAATATCTGATAGTTCCTTTATTTGCCCTGTAAACTGTAATATCTGATAGTTCCTTTATTTGCGTTGTAAACTGTAATATTTGATACTTCCTTTATTAGCCCTGTAAACTGTAATATTTGATAGTTCCTTTATTTGCCCTATAAACTGAAATATTAATAGTTCCTTTATTTGCCCTGTAAACTGTAATATCTGACAGTTCCTTTATTTGCCCTGTAAACTGTAATATCTGATAGTTCGTTTACTTGCCCTGTAAACTGTAATATCTGATAATTCCTTTATTTGCCCTGTAAACTGTAATATCTGATAGTTCCTTTATTTGCCCTGTAAACTGTAATATCTGATAGTTCCTTTATTTGCCCTGTAAACTGTAATATCTGATAGTTCCTTTATTTGCCCTGTAAACTGTAATATCTGATAGTTCCTTTATTTGCCCTGTAAACTGTAATATCTGATAGTTCCTTTATTTGCCNAAGTCGTCTTTACCAAAACCTTCCTCGGAGAAAAACCAAACCAAGGCAAATCTCCGTTCAAATTCATCTATACTCTCCGTCAAAGAAACAACAAGCAGTTAAACGTTTTCTAAGTGAAAGATAAAATCCATAAATAACTTTGCAATCAATAGTTAACTCCACTTAAAAACCCGGGTTTATATTTCAGAAGTATTTAAAAATGTTTTAAACTATTCCATCAAACCCTCAAACCCATCACTCCTTTCACTTCGTCACAAAAAGCTAGTAAGCTAAGATATATTTTAAATATTCAACCATATTTATACATTGTCCTTTTCAAATTTATCTACACCTGTATTTTATTACAGGTTTGAAACATATCTATTTGAGAATATTGAGACTACAGTGTCTGATTCAAGGAGCCTAAACGACTCTACACTCTACAGTCCATCAACCTATTTATATACTGACTTACAGTCAATCAAGAATCGACGCCATTCTAAAGTTTTACAAATATATATTATATTGAACGGAAATCATTTTAAAGGAACTGTCAGCGTAATTACAAGTTACCATGCAAAGATAGCAATGACCGATTCCCGTCAGTACCCTTGAGTCCCTTGAAGCCCTTTTGTTTTTTAAGAATATGTGCTGTTAATTTTAAATACGGTTTAAAATGTAGAAAAAGAAATGATTTTAATATCATTCCGTAAATTTTTTTTTTAACTGTTTAAGATTTTATGTGTTTAACATAGACATGTTTATCTAGTTCAACACAAACATGGTTTATAAAGAATAAAGAAACATAAACTCAAATTTATCACCGTGAATCTAGTTTTCAAGATGGTAAACGTTGAAAACTGTACATTAGTAAAGTTTGAATAGTTTCCACTTCCCAGAGATTATTTCCCCGAGGTTGCTGGGGAAAATATTTCGCCGAGGTTGGCGGGGGATATTATTTCCCCGAGGTTGCTGGGGGAAATATTTCACGGAGGTTGCTGGGGAAAGTATTTCCCCGAGGTTGCTGGGGGAAATATTTCCCCGAGGTTGGGGAAATATTTCCTGGAGGTTGTTTGGGAAAGTATTTCTCCGAGGTTGCTGGGGAAAGTATTTCCCCGAGGTTGCTGGGGAAAGTATTTCCCCGATGTTGGTGGGGGAAATATTTCCCCGAGGTTGCAGGGGAAAGTATTTCCCCGAGGTTGGCGGGGGAAATATTTCCCCGAGGTTGCTGGGGAAAGTATTTCCCCGAGGTTGATGGGGGAAATATTTCCTCCTAGGTTGGTGGGGAAATATTTAATGTTCCGAAGAGAATTCTTACAACTCGGACTCTAAGTTGACAAAGTTTTAAAATCTATTTGGATTTAGTTTAAACCTAGAGCTGGACCCAAACCTAAACCTCAGCCAGACTTTTTAAATTTGATGATTCGTTCAAATATTTCATTGAGAAGAATTTATCTTGACCATATTAAGAAGACTAAAGTTTCATCAAGACCGACAGATATGTCTTAATCCCGATTTTACCTTATACAGAGCCATGTATCCTGTTAGCTTCATACAGTTGTCTCCAATATCTAGATCTATACAGGTAGCGTTGAAATCTAAAAATTAGTCAGTATTATATTGATAATGTTAATTCTCAGCTGCTTTTAAATTAAGATTGATTAATTATTAGTTAAGCTTTTTTTCTCATAAATGTATAATTGTTTGTAAATGACCCTTAATGCAAAGATGACAATGTCCAATTCACAACAGTACCATTGATATCTTGATCAGATTTAAAAAGTGGAAGATATCGTCGTTTTTCTGAGTCGAAAAGTGTAGTTATCTCTGACGATTTCTCAAGTGTTTCTTATAAGCAGGTAATGCGCAAGTCACCTTTGAATATAAACCACAAATGAAAATAGACGGGTAAAAAAACAAAACAACAAAAACGTGGATATCCAATTCAATTACTTGGTGAGACAAAACTTTTATTGTAACTGTTTTAAATTGGACAGTACAATATTTGCAAAGAGATTCACTTAAAATTACGCACACAGTCACTTTATACAGAACTAAAAAGTTTAGTCCACTCCGACCAGGCGGAGGTTCTCCGGTCAGCATATCTGCACAACAAGGCGGAGGTTTTTCCGTCAGCGTATCTGCCCAACTAGGCGGAGGTTTTTCGGTCAGCATATCTGCCCAACTAGGCGGAAGTTTTTCGGTCAACATATTTGCCTAACTAGGCGGAACATTTTTATTCCTTTTTTCTAAGTTTCCAACTTAAAGATTATTATCATTATTATCATTAATATCGTCAATTTTAAACACTTTTCCTCTCTTGACCAACCCTAACCCTTCAAGTTTACCCTGTTTGCAACTTTTTTGCAAATTTTAAAAGGAAGTAGTCAAGCATACGTTTTTGCAAAAGTATGCATTGAATTATGTTGAAGTCAATTGAAAATACAGAACTTTAACAAATATTTCTTTTTCAATCAGACAATATATTTTCAAAATTTATAATGAAGAACAATTAAAACAAAAATTTTATATTTTTGGAACAAAGGTGCTGAGAAAACCCCTTCTTAGTGCTATGCATAAAATTGAATTTATTTAAATATATTTATTTTCCTTTAAATATAGACAATTTGAATATATTCCTATATTGTATGGATCGGTCTTCAATAGATGGAAAAGTTGATGTCTCAAATTTAGAATTATTTGGTATTTTTCATACAAATGACATGCGTAGTAACATCTCAATGTCAGCTTTATTTTAGCAGAAGATTATTCTATTCTATAACTGACTAACCTTTGAAAGCCGCTTGTAAGTCATGCTGCATCCGTTGAGTCAGCATTAACGCCATCCCAGTAGATCCTACCCCTAGCAGGAGTAGATACATCAACCTAGAGATTATCCTAGATATAGTTCCAGTAGATCCTACCCCTAGCAGAAGTAGATACATCAACCTAGAGATTATCCTAGATATATTTCCAGTAGATCCTACCCCTAGCAGGAGTAGATACATCAACCTAGAGATGATCCTAGATATAGTTCAAGTAGCATATATCTACATATAACCCCTTCTCTACATATGTTTATAAAAGAAATGATGGAAGGATAAACTAATCTTCTGATCCAAGGGGTAATTGTTTCTATTTTATATTCTAGTGGAATGTAAATATATTCTATGTATATTTCTATATTTCTATCCTACCAATCTATCAATCTACCAGACACCTCATCCTGCACTAAACACACACATCCTTCATGCCTCACAGACAAAACAAAATTCCATATTTTTATTCTTCTCTTGAATTCTTAGAAACGTCATTTTAAAGCAACAATTTTCTTCATTTTTATGCTTCGCACGGACTCAACGTGCAAAGGTAGAGGAGGAATTCAAACTCACTTAATAACTGTCATTTCTCGCCATGTTTAAAAAAAATTTAAAACTCAAATTCTTTATGACTTATAGGTTTTTGTTTTTTTCAGAAGAAAAGTTGAATTTTCTTAACGAATTTATATTTATTTTTTATTATTTTTAATTGTAAATATCTAATGGCGCAGAATTTTTATTCTTTAGTTGATTTTACAAAATTAAAATGCCAGGATTCTTCTGGTCTGCGAAGTCACGTGATAAGTAAAAAACCATTAAATTTTGAGTTTAAAATCTAGGAATTTAATGCAATTTGAACCAGACTCGACTACTGCTTCACGCTCAAATTGCTATGGAAATGATTAAATTCTGTGAATTCCACGCCTTAGCGCCTGAAGAAGTTATCATGTTTAAAGAGTTTCAGGTCATCTCTATCGTCTCATTTTTTATGGGTAACAACCCTGCAAGAACCATAATACAGTTCTATATATTGTATATTTAAATATATATATGTCTATATTGGTATATATATATGAAGAAAGGAACTGCTATATTCCCAATATATCTGGTTTGTCTCTATACTCGACCAAATAATCGGGTTGGATTATCCTGGATACACATTCTCCGCAGATTCAGGGTTCAATATGTTCAGTTCATCTAACATAAACAAGTAGATTGCAGATTTACGTGGAATACAGACCAGAATGTCAAGATTATGTCCGGACTGCAGATAAAGGCACTTCTACCAGAACGGACTATTGTGATAGTAAAACGTAACTATATAAAATAGTTAAAAATGACTTGATTTCATAATATAAGAAACTGATCTCTAGCCAAGAGCTGTATTTTTTATTCCTATGTCTTTGCAACCTGATGGTGAAATCTTTTGATATTTAATTTAATTTGATACGATATAAGATTACAAAGATATCAGGGTTAGAAAGTAATCATTTCTTTTGGACCCAATGTACGTTATTTAATTCTTGCTTTAACTCTCAAGAGAATGGGTATATGGATGAATATTAGGATGGATAAGAGAATGTTAAAGAAGATGGATAAGAGAATGGATAAATGAATGAATATTAGGATGGATAAAAGAATGTTAAAAAGGATGGATAAGAGAATGGATAAATGGATGAATAGTAGGATGGATAAGAGAATATTAATTAGGATGGATAAGAGAATGGATAAATGGATGAATAGTAGGATGGATAAGAGAATGTTAATTAGGATGGATAAAAGAATGGATAAGACTAATAGGACGAATATTAAGAATCGATAAAATGTTGATAAAAGATAAATCGACATATCTTCATAATAATGAAAAAGGTAAATTTTTTCCTGATTAATATTATAATAAAAGATTGGAAGTTATATTATAAAGAATATCGGTTGATGAAGGAAAGGTTTGGAATAATTATTCAACATAAATATCTTAATCCTTTCGAACCCATGTATTTTGTCTATAGTACCCACAGCCTCCTAATCAAACAAATATCTACTTAGCACATTGCTCTTCATTATAAAGGGCGGTGTATGGTAGAGGGGGGGGATTGATCTAGTTGATCTAGTTGATCTAGTTGATCCAGTTGATCGTAAAAAGACATCTCTTTTAACCACAACCCCCTTCATTTAATTTCACCAAATGAACAAAACCAATTTTAACAAATTTATCCATCCTACAATAGACTTCATCTTTGACTATGGTTGGTATTGTATCCTTGTGTCCTGGAAGATATAAGGTAATATAGGAAATATACCAATTTCCTCGTTTTCTCTAGAAATATATAGAACACAAATTAATCTCATACTTCAACTAAACACGGAGTTCAAGAATAGAATAGGAAACATTTTATATTCTTTCTCACCCTTTCTTATCTATAACTATCCTTTCCTTATTCTCTTCCTATCTTATCCATAACTATCCTTCCCTTATCCTCTCCCTATCTAATCCATAACTATTCTTTCCTTATCCTCTTCCTATCTTTTCCATAACTATCCTTTCCTTATTCTCTTCCTATCTTATCCATAACTATCCTTCCCTTATCCTCTCCCTATCTTATCCATAACTATTCTTTCCTTATCTTTTCCCTGTCTTATACATAACTATCCTTCCCTTGTACTCTCCCAACTTATACTAGCCTGAAGCATTTTCTTCCCTTGTCCTTATCTTTACTTGTCCTTCCTTTATACGCTCTCTAACTTATCCTAGCCTGTTCTTCCTTTATACTCTCTCTAACTTATCCCAGCCTGTTCTTCCTTTATACTCTGCCTACTAAATCCTTAGTTATTCTTTCTTTATTCTCTCCCAAACTTATCCTGGTCTGTCCTTCCTTCATTCTCTCCCTAGCTTATCCTTATCTATATCCTTCCTTTATCTTCTTTAGTTCTTATCCAAACATATCCATCTTTTTTCCGTTCTCCCCACATTATACTTACATTTTTTGTATCTAAATCTCGTTACACTAACCCCATTTCAATCTTTTTTCTCCGAATCACTTTTACATACCTCTGTAAACTTTTGTTTATAAAACTAAAATTTTGTAGAATTAACAAGAATAGTCCTATGAAACTATTATTTTGATAAAATTTTAGATATCTTTAAATTCTTTTTAAAATCTTCAGCTGTGTTTCAAGATCTATCAACAGCGAAGACATTTAAGAAACAGTAAAAGGAAAGTGGGCAGACGAGGAATATCTGAAAAGTAAGTCAGAAGAAAAATGGTTGATCTTTATTTTCCCTTTTTTATATTCAGTCAGGGCTCAGGATGTACATTATCTTAAATTGATTAAAAATGGTTCTACATGGTTATACATACTCTTTCTTGATTAGATACACACAGATACACAACACATTCTCTCACATCCTTCAAACCTTAGATGTTCAACATTGTAAACAACAAGGAGAACAGCTGCCAGAGACCATTACAGTAAGCTGATAAGACTATATTTTATTTCAAGAACGAATGTTCTTATTAACCTAAAGTTTTTCCTTGTGTAAACCAACTCTAACTTGGTTCTTGAGGACTTAGCTTGCTTAGCAATAGTTTAAATCAATATTTGGTGTACACCTGACAATGATCATGAAGTTTAACATTTCCGTGTAGTACTAACACCCCAGAGACATTTTAATATTAATTTTAATATGATCGGGTAAAGTTTAAGCCATTGAGAGTAAAAAATGTGAGACTTCTATACCTCCTCTCATTAGTTCTATACCTCCTCTCCTTAGTTCTATACCTCCTCTCCTTAGTTCTATCCCTCCTCTCCTATGTAAGGTTTCTTTATTAAACACACAATAACATATTCTCACGGACACTTGGTAAACAAAGAGTAGTGCACCGGCTGGTAAAAATATTAATATAAAGACTGAGTATCTAAATATATTATATATATCTACTTATGTTTTTATAATATATAGTATATCTGTATATAGGTTTAGATCGATACGCAAATCCTTATATATAAATATTAGGTTTCCCATTAAACTAAAGTAATGGAATTAAACACTTGCCTCAAACTCTCATTTTCTAATACATTTAATAGAATTCATTGTTGAAAATTTCAAAGGTTTCAGGTATCAGGTTGCAAAGATATAAGGATTAGAAATTTAGATTTTGTGTGAAGTGTTCAATTTCTTTAATTGAACACTTAAGGATTAAATCTTTTTTTCTTTTGAGCAACTGATGATAAAAATTGTATTAATGTGCAACTTTAAATTAAAACTTGTGTAGTTACGAGGGGGCAAAGTCGTGCCAATAATTCCACTTACCAGAAATTTATTTCCAAAACATAAGGCTTCATGGGCCAGACCCAATCTTTAGTTTTAACTGGCAAAACCCTTATTTTGTTAGGTATATATATGAAGAAATATGAAATTGTTCCAAAAATATTACAAAATTTATGTTTTTAAAATAAACTGGATTTATGTTATTTTCTAATTCCTATATCTTTGCAACCCAATGTCGTAGACCTCAGATATTTAAAACTATGAATTTAAAATATAAGGTTTGAGTTTCTGGCAAAGAATCAATTCCGATAAGAAACGGATTGGGGTTTTGTCGTTGAAAAAATTATTTTGCTGTTTGTTAAAATGTATTTGGATCTGTTTTGATTGGAAGAAATAAAAAGATTGGATTAAAAAACATGTTTTTAGAAAATCTTTGGTTTTAGCATTCTATTTCCCTGTGAACCAAAGTGTCATGTTATCACAAAAAAGTTTGCAAGATATTGCTTGGATTGGTGAGGTAAAACCAAAGACCAAGGCGTTGCCACACTTTAAAGTCAACCCGGTCTTAAAACTTGATGCATAACTTTCATAAGAGAAAAAATTGGTCAAAAATAAGCGGAAGAATTTTCATTGAAAAAATAAGAGGAAAAGAAAAATAAAGATAACAAAAAAAGAAATAAAAAATAAAAATAAATAGAAAGCTTAATCAACGTATTCATCAAATAGATTTGGAGTTTAGTATATTGATGATAGAGAGAATACAATTCGTGGTAATTTCCTGAATATGAACTCCTGGACCCCCCCCCNCCGATAAAAGGACTCTCTCTCTCTAATTGGATAATGAGATAGATAGAGAGATAGATTGATACTGCCATGCAATTTCCATTGGTTTAGAATAGACACCAAACACATGACTGAACCCTGATTGGATCAAGCGCTAATGGAATCGCAAGCGATGCGTAAAAAAGAGCAACTTAATATCTCAACAAATAATTAATTTTGATTTATTTTTATTGATCTCAGCCTTTTTAAAATTATGGGACAGTAAAAAAAAATTATGACTTGTTATCAATTCAGAAACTGATTACTCGTCACAAACTCTAATTTTCTGATCCCAATATCTTTGAAACCTAATGATGCTAACCTTTAAAATTATCTACTATAACTAAAAATTTTATCAGAATTTACAGCATCAAATATCAAAGAAGAAAATTAGAGTTTGAGACATGTGGTCAGTTTCTTTATATTTTTAACTGTTGTCTCATAGAGATTGTTAGGTTGTCAAAGTGATTCAAATGTTGCATGCCCTCGCGAAAAAAATCGTTGATAATTTTGCCAATTGCTAATCGCTTACACTCTATAGTTCTAAAATGTACGTTTCTAGGACTGCAAAAAATATGTATGTACGTAAGGTGTTGCAATCTTAAGTTTTTTTATTATTTCTCTCTCAGGATGGTAAAATACTGATTTATGTTGAGAAAGGGGTTGTAAGCTATTTTCTGTTCTTTTCATGCATATTGACGTTAAAGTCGCATTTTGAGAAGTCCTTTTCTTAATTTTAGACAAAAAATTTAGATTAAAAATCATTTGATTATAAAAATTTTCAATTAACTATTAAGACATGGTCGAATTGGGAGTGTTGCTCAGCTTTTTCTCTTTGGGTGTCATTACCAACCTGTTCATACGTTTTGGTAACACTTGAATTTTGCAGGAGTATTCGGCAATATCCTGATAGATTTTCATTTCAGCCTGCATATATTTTAGTTCACAGTAAGTAGGAACGGAACGTTGTAGTATTTATCGAAAATATAGAATAACCTTTTTAATGTGTCATTTGGTTCGTTTTTGTTCAATTCTTCTAGTGAACTAGGTTGACCAGAAGTAATATTAACTGCTCCCAAACACAAAAGAGCCATTTCAAGAGAGAAATTGTGATATTTCGAGAAAAAAACACAATTTCAAAACTTAACTCCACTTTTGTTATTAATGAGAAAAGAGTTAAAGGTATTGTAAGTTATACTTGTGAAACCATTTCTTATCAAGTAAGTTATTTATGTTTCTCGCTTTGTTTTGATAATTTAGATTTAGATGCAACTAATATCTTGATGTTTTTATACAAAGAATTCAATTAGGTTAAAAATGAGTAAAAAATAGGAACTGAAAACTGGCATCGTTCGGTTAATGAATATGTATAAGTACATCTACGTATACTAAATTGTAGATTCCTAACTCTACTCCTTACTTTCATTACTTTGTAGGATAAACATTCCTTCCTATTCTTTCTATTGAACCACTTACAGCTAATCTGTTCAGCTAGGGGTACTTCACTCAGGGTATCTG
The DNA here is from genome assembly GCF_000591075.1 of Eurytemora carolleeae. NCBI lineage: Eukaryota > Metazoa > Arthropoda > Copepoda > Calanoida > Temoridae > Eurytemora > Eurytemora carolleeae. The sequence continues at coordinate 321,577 of NW_019396049.1, forward strand.
TTCAGCTAGGGGTCCTTTACTCAGGGTATCTGTTCAGCTAGGGGTACTTTACTCAGGGTATCTGTTCAGCTAGGGGTACTTCACTCAGGGTATCTGTTCAGTTAGGGGTACTTTACTCAGGGTATCTGTTCAGCTAGGGGTACTTTACTCAGGGTATCTGTTCAGCTAGGGGTACTTCACTCAGGGTATCAGTTCAGCTAGGGGTCCTTTACTCAGGGTATCTGTTCAGCTAGGGGTACTTTACTCAGGGTATCTGTTCAGCTAGGGGTACTTTACTCAGGGTATCAGTTCAGCTAGGGGTACTTTACTCAGGGTATTAGTTCAGCTAGGGGTACTTTACTCAGGGTATCAGTTCAGCTAGGGGGTACTTTACTCAGGGTATCTGTTCAGCTAGGGGTACTTTACTCAAGGTATTAGTTCAGCTAGGGGTACTTAACTCAGGTTATCTGTTCAGCTAGGGGTACTTTACTCAGGGTATTAGTTCAGCTAGGGGTACTTTACTCAGGGTATTAGTTCAGCTAGGGGTACTTTACTCAGGGTATTAGTTCAGCTAGGGGTACTTTACTCAGAGTATTAGTTCAGCTAGGGGTACCAGTTCAGCTAGGGGTACTTTACTCAGGTTATCTGTTCAGCTAGGGGTACTTTACTCAGGGTATTAGTTCAGCTAGGGGTACTTTACTCAGTGTATCTATTCAGCTAGGGGTTTTTTTACTCGGTGTATCTGTTCAGCTAGGGGTACTTTACTCAGTGTATTTGCTCAGCTAGGGGTACTTCACTCAGGGTATCTGTTCAGCTAGGGGTTCTACACTCTGTTACACTCTAGGATATACTCTAAGTATTCTGTCTAACTAAGGGGGTTTAACTCCTGAATATCTGTTTAAATAATTTACTCTTCATATTATAACAATTTAAAAATATGCATATTGCCGGCTAAAAATAAAATAAAATGATTTTCTCTTAATAAAATGTTTTGATAAATGGTCCGACTTCATTGATAAATAGTCTGCTTAATGTTGGTGGAAAATCTTGAATATTTGATATCTAAAGAGTAGAGATATTCTCCATCTTTATTCTAGTTGGGTAAATGTCGTCTTCTACTGGTTTATGATAACATCAGGATAATTGCACAAAGTTCATGGTAACACTCATTTATAAATTACATACGGAACATGATTTGTCGTACAGTCGCAGTTATTTGAGAATACACGTTAAGAACACACGCTAATTAAGAACACATATTAAGAACACACTTTGAGAACACACATTGAGAGCACCCATTGAGAAAATACATCGAGGACACACATTGAGGACACACATTGAGGACACACATTGAGGACACACATTGAGAGCATATATTGAAGAACACTCTTTGAAAACACACATTGAGAACAAACATTGAGAACACACATTGAGGACACACATTGAGAACACACATTGAGAACAAACATTGAGAACAAACATTGAGGACACACATTGAGAACACACATTGAGAAAATACATTGAGAAAATACATTGAGAAAATACATTGAGAGCTCACATTGAGAACACACATTAAGAGCTCACGATGAAAACGCATAAAATACATTTATCGAAACTTGATATATAATAGAATTGAAACATATTTCAAAGAAGAATAAGATATTCTTGGATGTTAAACTATAAATATTTAATATTCTAGAAACCTGTTGAACCTGCAGATTTAACCCTTTCTCTATCTATCAACTAAGGAGAGCAGCTTTCATCTATCAATCAAGAGATGTTCAGTTTATGCTGTATTACTGGGACGATTTTGCAACCTCGTAACTTCTCTAATTTATATTTTACAGCCAAGAATGATTAAGTGTAAAATTGTTTTGTTGCATATAAGGATAAAACCTATTGTTTCTTATATCTACAGTATTTCAAAAAACATGCATAAAATCAAACTAAAATGAAATCAACTTTGTTTTGAGTTAAAAACGATAGGACCCAGCTACCTACACACAGATATTTGGACTTCGCCGACCACTGTATGAATTTGGCTTTTTTGTTAACCCAATATTTTAAAAAATGGGGCGTTTTAAAAATATTTCACACAATATATTAGAAATTTGTTAGGACTAAAGGAGGAAGAAAGTTGTTTTTGAGATTCCTAAAATAAACTGAAGTAAAAAAAAGCATGCTTTACGATCACGTTGGACTGATCAAGCACAAACTGTGATCGCGCTCCCGCAGTGATTCAAAGGTTGCACGCTAACACGCAATAATCGTCGAGAATGATTTTTTCCATTACTGAACTTAGTTTTGAAATATCTAGGGCTACAAAATGTATAGGTGTGTTAGTGATGTAAAATCAATGGCTAAAGCATTGAGACATTTGAAAGTCGACCTAGTTTTAAAAATTGATGCAAAGGAATTGAGTTTTTGCAACAAATCCCAATTTTCTAATACCAATATATCTACAACCAAATTATGTAAACCTTTGATATTTCAAACTTTGATTGTTTGATATAACAGAAGTTATAGTTTGAAATATCTACGGTCTACAATATTTGGATGTCAAGATATTGGGATTTAAAAATCAGAGTTTGTGGCAAAGACTCAATTCCTTTTCAGAGCAGTCTGGATTCATGTGCTACATGATTGTTTGATCTTATTTAATCACATTTAATTTTTAACCTTGCACCGATCCAACATACTTGGGAGACAGCAAACATATAATTTATTTGGAAAATGCTTCTGCGAACATGGAATTTAAATTAAAAGTTTTAGGAAAACAGATTTCAATCTCATATCAGTCTAACATACCACCACGGCACGATTTTATTTTATATTTTCTAAGCAAACATAGTCCTAGAACTGTACAATACATAAATCATTTTAAAAACAGGTCTTTTTACCGTTTTCAGTGACTTTATGTAAACTTTTGGAAGAAGAAATTTTTTCTTTTTGCTTTGGGGTTTTGATTTTAGAAAGTCTGAACCGGAAGTGAAGATTTTATCTTAAATAAGTTTTCGGGCCCGTTCCAGACTTTCATATTTCTACCCATCATTATTTCAGTAGATTCTTACACTTAAGAGAATTTTCTTGATGTTTTAAGGAGGCTGTAGGAAAACAAAAGCAATTTTAAAGTCAACCCGATCTTCACTACTAACTGGACAAGAGGAACACAGTCAAGAAATTACTGGTAGGACTTGGCGACCTTGGAAGTACTCCCGCTTTTATTTTACATAGAAAATTAAACTTGGTTGGTTGCATTTAAGGATTTGAAACTTTTTTATTATAAATAGCTCATCAGAGAAAGGACTCTATCTAAAATATGCCTGGCACTTGGTGAACTAACGGGTTAAGCATTATTCACAATTTATATTTTTTAAAAACTAGCTTGGGAACCCAGCCTTGCATGGAAACTTTTCTCTACTAAAGTCAGCTTTCTCGACTTGGAANAAGGATTGGAAACAAAATTGAAGGATTGGAAACAAAATTAAAGGATTGGATACAAAATTAAAGGATTGGAAACAAAATTGAAGGATTGGAAACAAAATTGAAGGATTGGAAACAAAATTAAAGGATTGGCAGAATTTGATTAACCCTTGTTCAGACTCAAACAAACAGACAGAATTTGATTAACCCTTGTTCAGACTCAAACAAACAGACAAAATTTGATTAACCCTTGTTCAGATTCCAACAAGCAGACATAATTTGATTAACCCTTGTTCAGACTCTAACGATTCAGATAAAATTTCTTAAGAATGTATTTGAAAATTATTGTACGTATTGATTTATTGGCGGATTTATAAAATAGAACTCTGTTCTGGAATGAGGAAAAAATCCAATTAAATCAATAGCATTAAAAATATTTTTAACGAATGTAATGTAATTCTAGATATTTTTCTAACTGAAAGTTGTTAGCCAGACGCATTCAAAAATATCAAGCTAAATTAAAAACATTGAGTAATTTTTCAGCAAAAAAATCAATTAAAAAATCACATAAAAGAAATTGAACACTAGCCACAAACTAACAAACTAGCCACAAACTAATTTTCTAATCCCTACATCTTTGCAATATGATGCAACCTTTGATATTTTTAAAGCTATGAATTTCGTTAGATCAAAAAGTTCAAGTTTTAAATACCAAAAATTACATCATCAGGTTGCGAAAATATTGTGACTAGAAATTTAAAGTTTGTGCTGAGTGTTCAGTTCCCAAAACGCTAAAACAAGCATCAAGAATGAATTTACATTTACATTTTCATTTTTTTCTGTAATAAAGCTTTTTCTTTAATATTTAATAAACAATTACGGTACCAGTACAAACGTCGGACCCACAAACGTCGGACGGTACAAACATAAGACTTACAAACGTCGGACAGTGCAAACGTCGGACCAGCACAAACGTCGGACCAGTACACACATCGGACCAGTACAAATGTCAGACTGGTACAAACGTCGGACCAGTACAAACGTCGGACGGGTACATTTATAAGGAAAAACGTCGGACTAAGGAGGAAAAAATAATTTGAATTTTCAGATTAAAATTCTTGTAAATTCGCAATTTTCTCTAAAAAAAAATCCCAATTTTTTTTGTTAAAAATTCATAATATCACAAATTTGATTCCAATCAGTTTGAATATGGGTTACAAAGAAGAAACCCAACAAAACCTTTTACCAATGTATTCAAAGGAAAAACAAGGATTAAACTGTATGATCTTATAGAATTCATTGTTTGAAATATCTAAGGTCTACAACAGCGGGTTGCAAAGATATAGGGATTAAACTGTATGATCTTGTAGAATTCATAGTTTGAAATTTTTCAAAACAATATGGTCCATTTGTACTGGTCCGACGTTTGTGGCGTCCGACGTTTGTACTGGTACCACAATTACAAATCAAAAGCAAAAAATATGAGTTTTCAGTCTTGAAAGAATGTGATATTAATAATTGCAAACAACTGTTGCAACGATATATTGATTAAAAATTAGAATTTGAGGCAAGGGTTTAACGTTCCTTTATGATGAACTAAAACTCTGTTTTCTGATGTATGACCCAGCAATATATAATGTAAACCTATTAAACTAAAACAACTTTAAGACTGGAAAAGCTTTATAAGTATATAGTTGAGACGAAATCTTGTCTTGCTACATCATACTTTATATGTATAATGTATACAAACCAAACATAAATCATGTTTTCATACTGTAGAGTTTACACCCCAGAGCAATAAAACATCTTTATTCAAAGTTTGAAAATATTAATGGATCCTGAGTACAGAGAACAGTCTTTATACTAAACCAAGAGAAGATAGTCAAACTTCATTAATCGTCTCAGATAGTGACTAACTTAGCGGGACTTTGCTGCTAGAGGATAGTGACTAACTTAGAGAGACTTTGCTGCTAGAGGATAGTGACTAAGTAAGAGAGACTTTGCTGCTAGAGGATAGTGACTAACTTAGAGAGACTTTGCTGCTAGAGGATAGTGACTAACTTAGAGAGACTTTGATGCGAGAGGATAGTGCCTAACTTAAAGGGACTTTGCTGCTAGAGGATAGTGACTAAGTAAGAGAGACTTTGCTGCTAGAGGATAGTGACTAACTTAGAGAGACTGTTCTGCTAGAGGATAGTGCCTAGCTTAAAGGGACTTTGCTGGTAGAGGATAGTGACTAACTTAGAGGAACTTTCCCGCTAGAGGATAGTAACTAACTTTGAGGGACTTTGCTGCTAGATGATAGTGACTTACTTAGAGGGACTATGCTGCTAGATGATAGTGACTTACTTAGAGGGACTGTGCTGCAAGAGGATAGTGACTAACTTAGAGTAACTTTGCTGCTAGAGGATAATGACTTACTTAAAGGAACTGTTTTGATTAGAAATAGCGACTAACTTTTAAAAACTGTTTTGATAGGAAATAGTGAGCTTAATTTATACATTTTATAGTTTTTTCATACGTTTAATGAATATAAGATTACTCCATTTTATTCTTTTCTTTCTCAATATAATTTTTTGCTGATTAAAATTGTAATATTCTTAGTTTATTTATTTACCGGATTTTATTTGACTCTTTTTTAAAGCATATTTTTTGCAACTATAGATCTCGGTCCAATCATCCAATGTGTGGTAAATCTTATTTAAAACCAATTACAAACCGAGTAAAAACAGACTGCCTTGACATTCAAGGAATTGACGTTCAAAAAGCAACTTAAGCGGCGTCCAAGGAAACAATTGTTTCGAAAGAAAAGGGGTTTAAAAATTATAAAATGGACGCTGCACCACATTAATCTATGCGAGGAGCAATATTGATTTTAATTACACGCTAATTGCTTTAAATGTTAAATAAACCTGCTACATTAATTATGGATTCGTTAGAACAGATGGAAAAAAAAAACATTCATATTTCCAACTAAATACATATATTTGTCTGTGTAGTTAGTAGATTCCAGATAATAAAGATGGAGCAACCAATACTCAATTCCTCCGTATACTTGAGTACATGCAGGGAGAATAAACCTTATTATTAGTCAAACTTATGGATAAAAGATGAACAAAAAATATCTAAAATGGCTAGAAACAAAATTGAAGGATTGGAAACAGTATTAAAGGATTGGAAACAAAATTGAAGGATTGGAAACAAAATTGAAGGATTGGAAACAAAATTAAAGGATTGGATACAAAATTAAAGGATTGGAAACAAAATTGAAGGATTGGAAACAATATTAAAGGATTGGAAACAGCATTAAAGTTTGAAACAATATTTAAGGATTGAACCATGTATCAAGAACTGAGACAACCTGTATGAGAACTGAGACAACCTGAATGAGAACTGAGACAACCTGTTTTGGAACTGAGTATCTTTGTATTGTTTCTAACCTGGTTGCAGTAGACTCCGCTATTGGAGGTAAAGACGAATAACAAAGACGCGGAGCTCTGTGTCCCAGTAACCATCCTATCTGTCCACCTATGCAGCTCCGAACCTTGTACACGAACCCATCTTCGTTTTGAACCATCTCGATGGAACGAAATTACTTTTCCGTTCTTTAATATTACAATCCTAGAAAAGGCAAGAAATTATAGAGTGGTACTGCATAGATCTGACAAGTAATTTAGGACAAGTATCTTTAGGACAAGTATCTTTAGGACAAGTATCTTTAGGACAAGTATCTTAAGGACAAGTATCTTTGGGACAAGTATCTTTAGGACAAGTATTTTAAGGACAAGTATCTTAAGGACAAGTATTTTAGAACAAATATCTGTTAGACAAGTATCTGTAGGACAAGTGGACAAGTGTCTGTGGGACATGTATCTGTAGGACAATTATCTGTAGGACAACTATCTGTAGGAAAATTATCTGTAGGACAACTATCTGTAGGACAAGTATCTATTCAACAGTAAAAGTAAAGTTTATCAACAATAATTCTCAACTTGATGAAATTGCTAATTCATTATTCATAGCTATATGTATGTAAATTGTACATAGAACATTCTGACAGAGTACATCATTTAATTTTAATATTTCACAAATAAATCAGTTCAATAATCTTTAATGTACAATGTTCAAATATTCAACGATTTCGCTGATTTCAATAGATAATTTAATGTAATGTATTCGAGGCTTTAACATTTTTGAATGATTTTTAACCGTAAATAAATACCAAAAAAAAAGTTTTTCCGAAGGCAGGAAGCGTAAAAAGATAACTGCATGTTAAACTCTAATTTGCCTGATAGTAAAATTATGTACAATCTAACGTCAAATAGAATTTAATCTAAAAATTGTTTTAAACTATTCAGCACAAAATGCTTAAAATGTTCTTTAAAAATTGTTCCTAATTTAAATGTTGTTGGAGGACGAAGAAGTAAAAATATCGTTGAAAAATAAAGTGAATAAGTAACATAGAATTCACCTCTGTTAGTTTTGTCTCTGCAAGTAGCTCTGGATCCTTCCGTTCCCATTTTGTATTTATTTATATTGTATTATATCTGAAACAGTTTCAAATAAAAAAAATGCTAAAAGTAATTTGTTTGAATGAAAAAGTTGTGGTATAGTTGGGTTAGTTACAAAACTTATATATTTACAAATATATATTTCAACTCTTATTGTACAGAACATGAAATAGAAAAGGAAAGAGGACGGACGGGAGAATAGGAAAAGAGAGGAGAGAAGGAGAGAACGAAGGAATGGTTAAAGGAGAAAATACTGTAAATTGGGCAACAAAGCGTACATATTTGAGAACAATTTTATGTGGATATGAAAAGTATACAAGGATTAAAAAAAACAAAAAAGAATAAACCATGGTAGGAACCAGTTACTAAAGTTACATGATAAAAGTATACAAGGATTTAAAAAAAAGTATAAACCATGGTAGGAACCAGTTACTAAAGTTACACGATAAAAGTATACAAGGATTAACAAAACAAAAAAGTATAAACCATGGTAGGAACCAGTTACTAAAGTTACATGATAAAAGTATACAAGGATTTAAAAAAAAGTATAAACCATGGTAGAAACCAGTTACTAAAGTTACACGGTAAAAGTATACAAGGATTAACAAAACAAAAAAGTATAAACCATGGTAGGAACCGGTTACTAAAGTTACACGATAAAAAATGTAAAAAGCATTAGAAAAGGGGAAGTAGGTATGGATCTATAAGATTAAAATAGAAAAATAAAGAGAAAGTAAAGAATGAAAAATTAGGAAGAAATGCTATAATATATATAAGATAAATAAACTAAGTCTAGGTGGAGTAGGAGGAGAAGAAACTATATAGATGGATGGAGTAAGAGGAGAAGAAGTATAAGTAAATGGAGAAGGAGGAGAAGAAACTAGATATGTGGATGGAGTAGGAGGAGAAGAAACTATATAGATGGATGGAGTAGGAGGAGAAGAAACTAAAGGTGGATGGAGTAGAAGGAGAAGAAACTAGATATGTGGATGGAGCAAGAGGAGAAGAAACTATATAGGTGGATGGAGTAGGAGGACAAGAAACTATATAGGTGGATGGAGTAGAAGGAGAAGAAACTATATAGGTGGATGGAGTAGGAGGAGAAAAAATCTATAAAGATGGATGGAGTATACGAAGAAGAAAGTAGAGATGGAGTTGGAGGAGAAGAAAGTTTAGGTGGAGTAGGAAGAAAAGAATGTGTGGAGTAGGAGGAGTAAAAAGCTTAGCTGAAGTAGGAGTAGAAAGTGAAAATTTCGGCGGAGTAGGAGGAGAAGACAGTAAAGGGGGAGTAGGAGAAGAAAGTAAAGTTGGAGTAGGAGAAGGAAAAAGTCTAAGTGGACTAGGAGGAGAAGAAAGTATAGCTGGAGTAGGAGGAAAACGTATGAGTGTAGTAAGAGAAGAAGAAAGTGTAGGTGGAGTAGGAGGAGAAGAAAGCACAGGTGGAGTAGGAAGAGAAGAAAGTGTAGGTGGAGTAGGAAGAGAAGAAAGTATAGGTGGAGTATGAGGAGGAGAAAGATTAGGTGGAGTAGGAAGAAAAAAAGGCTAGGTGGAATAGGAGGAGATGAAAGAAGAAAAAGAAGAAAAAAATATAAATTTGTGAATGAAGGAATGTTTATGAACATGAGAATACGTGAATAAATACAAAGAGAGTTTACAAGAATTAGGATTCTATTTCAATTGTGAACATGCTCTTTATGTATACATTGTAAAACAAAAACAAAAAATTTCGCAGATTTTATAAAAAAAATCGTAGATTTTCAAAATTTTCAATAATCGAACTTTGTTACAGGCAAATTTTTGAAAATTCTATCATCCATAAACCTTCCCTGGGGTCACGCGAGGTCCCAAAAAAAATGGACCCGATCGGCTCAGCCGTTTTGACGTTTATTGGATACAAACAGACAAACAAGCAGACAGACAAGCAAAGTAAAAATATAGACTATGATTTTGAGGCGCTTCGCGCCCATCTTCTATTTCAACCTTTAATTGTGGCTTTATCTGTGAGCATCTTTGCGGATTTCATAAACTTTTTTCGCGCATTTTCAAAATTTTACGAAATAGAAAAACTTTTAAAAACAAATTTTTAAAATTTTGATCATTCATAAACCTTCCCACGCGAGATCCCACAAAAATTTTGGGCCTGATCGGTTCAGCCGTTTTGACGTTTATTGGATACAAACAAACAGACAGACAAGAAAAGTACATATATAGATATATGAGAACTAGCGTGTAAAAAATAATTTGCCTAAAGAGAAATAAAAGCTTCAATTCACAACATTAACTAAAGAATAAGGATATTCGAGTTGTAATGAGAATTTACAAAGATAAAAATATTAATCTGTAAATAAAACTGTTGCCTGGCTAGGACAATAAATCCATCTCTTTATTAAATATAACCAATGATAATTGGTCTCTTCTCTAATCCTAGAAACTTTCAATCATTTTGGAAACTTGTATTCCCTAATAATGATAATTTATATAAATAGTTTCAATAATGATAATTTCTATTTAAATAGTTTCAATCAGTAATTCTAGTTTTACGAAAACATCTATTTTAAAGTATAGTATTGATTTATGTAATATTTAGATGTGCTTGGTACTGAATTTTTGTCCGAGGGATAAGATTAAGATCTCAGCTTAAACTCTGTCTTCTCCTGTTGTTTCTCTCAAACTAAACCTCTCAATCCTCATATTCCCGGAGCCTCTTCTCCATCCTCTTTCTTGAACCAGGATCCTTGATTCTCTATCCTTCCTACCACTCTTCTTGCTTCTACCTAGAGACTTATCTTCCTTCCACCTGGAGATTTATCCTTCTGTCCACCTTGAAACTTATCCTGCCTTCCACTTGAATATTTATCCTTCTGTCCACCTGGAAACTTATCCTGCCTTCCACTTGAATACTAATCCTTCCTTCCACCTGGAGACTTATCTTCCTTCCACCTGGAGATTTATCCTTCCGTCAACCTGGGGATTTATCCTTCTGTCCACCTGGAAACTTATCCTGCCTTCCACTTGAATAATTATCCTTCCGTCCACCTAGAGACTTATCCTTCTATCCACCTGGAGATTTATTCTTCCTTCCACCTGGAGAATTATCCGTCCTTCCATATGGAAACTTATTCTTCCGTCCATCTGGAGACTTATCATTCTTTCTTTCCACCTGAAGACTTATCCTTCCTTTCACCTAGAAACTTATCATTCCTTTCATCTGGAGACTTATCCTTCCTTCCACATGAAGACTTATCCCTCCTTTCACCTGGAGACCTTTCTTACCTATAACTGGATAATCGTTCTTATCCTTCCTTCCACTTGAGTACTTATCCTATCTTTAAACTCATTCTTACTTTTTTCACCTGGGTTTAGATTCTTCCTTGCTAATTTTCTTGGGCCTTATTAACAATCACAATAATTGTAAACTCATTAAAACATTCTATAAATTGTTTCAAACGAAATTTAAATTTTGATTTTTTGTGTTTTTTGCTGTTCATAATAACAAAATTGTGCATCAGCAAAAATAGTAAGAAAAGTCTTTTTTTCGCTCGGATTTATAAAAAGAAAAGATCGGAATTTGATTAAATTAAAATTTGTTCTTTACATTGAATGAGAAGAATATTATTCCCGGAGAGACGTTTTGAATATCAAAGGGATTGTTCATGTATTAAAGGTTGAGGCGTGGTCTTAATATTTTCTCTGACGGTTAAAAGTGTGCACGAAAATTTTACAGTCATCAGTGTCTAGGGAACACAAAGAGTCTAGCCCGTAAGCGATTTTTGAAATATAAATATATGTATATATATTTATACAAAATCTTGAAAAGGAAAACTGTAATTTTGCATTTTAGATTAAAATTCCAGTTTCCGGAGATTTAACTTTGTTTAAAGGAATACACTTTTGTCTTTCATTTCTTTAATTTATATTTAGTAAGATGAGCATTTCAAAATATAATAATAACAAAAACAATGATTTTTATTGTATTATTAGCATCCTTATTCAAAAGTTCTTTTTTGGTATTTCTTTCTTAATACCATGTCAGAAGTTCGAATAATTAGAAGTGTTTGCAAATCACCCATATCTATATATAAATTTGGCTTGTCTGTCTGATTGTATCTAATAAACGTCAAAACGGCGGAACCGATCAGGCCCAAAATTTTTGTGGGATATCACGTGACAACAGGGAAGGTTAATGAATGATACAAATTAAGAAAAATGTGTTTTAAAAGTTTTTAATTTTGTAAAAACTTTAAATTCTTGAAAATCCGCCAAATGTTTTTCTTCTTTGTTTTAAAATGTAAACAAAAAGAACATGTTCACAATTTAAATAGAAGATGGGCGCGAAGCGCCCTTAAAGCCTAGTGTATTATTTTTTTTTTAAGAAAACTCTATTATTTCTATTCTGTGCTCATTTCAACCCTTTCCCAAGAGGAAAATTAAGAATGTGTTACTAGACTTCTAGTTCTTATTAATCTTGTAGGATACGTATTGAACCAACAATGAATGAATATTGAAAAATATGAATTGAGGAATATTAAGAGTTTTGTGCATGAAAAAAGTTGGATTAACGGTTGTTATCTTACAACAAGGCAGAATTAATTCATTGTAGAATATTCTAGCCTAGCCGCGGCGCTCTGTCCAGAACCAACCCTACCCAAAAATGATAAAAAGATATATTTAAATTTTTAATGTTTTTAACAGGAAGTGTTTTGTGACTCTTGTGACAGGCATATCTAAATTTCAGATCATCCAGAGTCAAAAACACAGAAAAATAACATCAATTAGGCAGATTTTACAATTCCAGTTTTGTTCATTGGGGATAAAATTTTTAGACGATTGTTTTTACCTATTATGTGTTGTAAATATTGCTACTTTTACTACTACTTCTAACAAACTGAAACTATAGGTTCATTTATTCATACATGGATAATTCATCTTCATCAGCAGTTACATCAACATTCATAAGCATTAGAAATAGAAGATATTTTCTATATTTTTCAAAATGATGAAATGTTCTTTTAAACCAATTAATTATTTACTTAACTTTGTTTTGTATAATGATTAGGAGTCTTTAGCGGATAAACTTGGGATTTAAGCGACGATTTTATACGCGGCATTCATTGCTGAAAAGTGGAATTCTTATTGTGTAATACAAAATTACGCAAACCTTTCAATCAAAAATTTAAATATCTTACCAAAAAGGCTAGTTTGTCACAAATACTATCGAATTTTCCTAACCGAAATTTAAATCAAAGGATTTCCCAAAAAAGCTATTAAAAACTTGTCTCCAGATAAAATATTTAGGCACTCAATTTTTAGCTAGGAAAAACAAAATATCTTTGTTCGTCTTGATCAGAATACTCTTGCGAATCTTACATGGCAATACATAAATGGAGGGTCACTAACTCCCAATGGTTGAGTCCCAATAAAGGCCTTAATCTACACTAAATGCTGTGTTATCTAACTACAACTATATAAATGTTTTATTAAATATCAAACTAAAAGATTACAAACTAAGAATGTTGTAAATAAAACCATGTATCTCTCTTCAGCTCACCAACTTGATACAAAAATAGATAAATATCTCACGCCGGTCAAAACTTCTAGTTTCTTCGTATCACAGGGGTCAAGTATCACATACTCGTCTTTATTCTACAGTCAGGTAGATGGTTTGGAGCATCTGCAAAGGTGTACTTGAGCCGGTACGCTTCAGCCACCAACAAACTTATATCTTTATCATTCCATTTGGCTGTTGGAACATTCTGGATAAATAAGAGAATTCCCTGGAAATCCTTCTTATTCATCAGATCAACCTTCCACCGGATAAGGAACGCCGCGCACACATACAAATGGAACTTGCTGAAACCCTCGGTCTCAGCTAGGTACGTGTCCCAGAGCCTTATTGTTGCAGTGAGAGGGAGTTCTCTGAGCAGAAGATTGTTCATCCATCTGAATGAGAATTGTAAATACTGAACATCGTGTCCTACAATATGATTATGAAGATCTTGATCAACTCTCTTGAGTAGTTCCTCCAGCTGTCTGATCTTAACCTGAATCCCAGGCTGAGCAAATGTATAGTTATCCTGGATTCCCTCCAGGACCTTCGTCATGCACCAGAATGCGTCCGCCTCAATATCCTTACGAACCTGCTCCTCCAGCTCGTCGAACTGGAAGTGGACCCTGGTAACATCTGTATCCACGTAGTCCTGGAGAAAAACCATAAGGAAGGGTGTAACAAGATCGTTAATACCCTGGACGTATCCGCTAGCTGGATGCCTGATAGCCCAGATATATAGGATTCGTTCAACCATCTCCTAAACCAACAGATTATGATAATTCTAAATATTTTACAAAATTCTAGAATCAACCAAAAAAAAAATTAAATGTCAGAAGACGAAAGCCAGAGAAAGGAAATGTGATGGATATGATTGAGTTGATTGTATTGGGTTGTGTTGGTTTGGACAAAATAGAATTGTAGAATTAAATAAATCCCGGGATATACTCAGGAATATAGATCTTCTCAAACCAGATTGCAATAAGAATGCTGATTTAAACATGTTTAGGTCAACAAAAAATAATAGAAAAAAAGTTTAAATTTAACATAAAACTGTTCCTGAACGGGTTTCTGTTGGAACAGGGTGACCAGAGGAGACATTCTGGGAACATCGATTGAAATCTGTCTAAAAGCAAAAGCTTGTATTTAAAAAATTTTAATGGATTTGGTTCAAAATAACAAAAATAATATTTCAAGAAGTACCTTTTCCCCATTTCCCTAAATAAGACCCCTGGATTTATAATTCCTAGTAAAATATATGCCCTTCTCAGTAGGTTTTCCTTTCCCCATTCACCAGTGTAAAATTATTTCTAGATTCTTCTCTTATAAGGAGATAAGAGAAATGAGTCTCAGGAGAGAACTCAGATGACCGTTTCAAATTTTCATTCTCATTCGCCAATTTACAGGGAGAATCCTCAACTAGAATACTTCTTTTAGGATCAGAATCATTTACATTTACCCCATCTCCCATCTGAGTGCAATTGAATGAAAAATAGGAAGTAACTGTGCCTGAGAGCCATATATATATATTATTTATTGTCCATTTATAAATTGTCCCAGGTCCATTTTCCTTTCCCAAGACGGGAGATGTGAGCTAAACCTTTATCCGGAGAATATGAAAATATTCAAGAATTTGCAAAACTTGAAAGTTTTTCATGGTCTGATAAAACTAAGGTTTTGCTTTTAAACCTGAAAGTATCTTTATGTATATCTTCTTCTTTGTTGTTGAAATATTGATTCACATATCCGATGTATTCCTCCCGCTTTCTCTGCAGAACCAGATCCGACTTCCCGGCGGGTAAATATCCACATAACATCTTCCATACTCGGGTTCGGTAGGGTTGAGGTACTCCAGACCAGCTCAGCTTCTCCAGCTCCGCTATACTCACCGGGGACCCGGAGAGAACCTTCTCAAACTTGGCACACTTGGTTTTCTCCTTCTCAAGGTCTGGGCTCTGGGCAGGGTTGGGGGGACTTCTCCGGATGAGGTTAAGTCTAGGAGTGACTTGACGGGACTGGATCTGAAACAAAACAAAAGTTACCAAAAATTGTAATTATTTGAAGAAAAAAGTCTACAAATTGATTTTCTTAATCGAAAATATTCATCCGGACATATCATAGACATGTATGTAAGTACAAATAATTGTTGAAAAATAATTTCAATAATCTGATTTGCGAAATATTCTATATTTGAAAGTAGATAGATAGATATCCAGACACTTGTATTACAATCTATATATAAATTTGGCTTGTCTGTCTGTTTTTTTGTATCCAATAAACGTCAAAACGTCAAATCGGGCCCAAATTTTTTGTGGGACATCACGTGACCACAGGGAAGGTTTATGAATGATAAAAATTAAAAAAATGTGTTTTAAAGGTTTTAAAAATTAAAAAAACTAAATTTTTGCAAATCCGCGAATTTTTTTTTTTAAATCCGCAAATTTTTTTCTTTTTTGTTTTAAAATGTAAGCAAAAGGAACATGTTCACAATTTAAATAGAAGATGGGCGCGAAGCGCCCAAAAAGCCTAGAAAGAAGGGCGCGAAGCGCCTTGAATTTCTAGTATGTATATATTATGTACATTGTACAAGGTGGCTAGATTTAGAGAGACATTGTAAGGTTTGATTTAAAAGGTTTTAAGATTCTTACCTTCACACTATCTAATGAATATTCAATATATAGATAATATATAGATAATATATAGATAATATATAGATAATAGAACCAATGACAAGATTTTCAAAACTGTATCCTTATACTTCTAATCAATTTTTTTTATCAGAATACTTGGAGCAAGTTTCTATTGAAATAAAATATGGTAGGAAGAATTCATATCAATTTTCTTGCGAGTATAATTTGTATTAATTTGAAGATGTCTTTTACCCAAATTTATCGTTTTATGAGAGACGAACTGAAGTGCCCGGCGTTGCCCGTGGAATTAAAATAAAATTATAATATTGAAGAAAAATAATTTCTAATTAATTTTTTCGGAATTTTGAAAGAAAAACAAATCGATTTTTTAGCCTATGTTACCCCCAAGGTACCCACTTAGTCCAGTCGTTTGGCCAGTTATAGCTAACATATATGCAAATATATATTAAATATATTTAAAAAGAGTTAAGGTGAAAAACTATCTAATATTTAAATTATTTTTATACTATTAAAGTTTTAATGAGTTTCATTAAATATTAAAAATCCTTTTTTTGCCTATGTAGTTATTTCAAAACTATAAAACTGAAAATTCGGTTATGAATATTTCATCATATCAAAATATATAATATATATATTATAACATTTTATATACAACATACATAACATACATACATAAATATAAAATATATATAAATCTATATTCAAGTTTAACATTTCAACGTTCAATGTCAAACAAGATGTTTTTAATGAAGCTTCATTGCTTCTTATTCTAGAAAAAATGTAGAACAGTAGATAAGCTCGACAAGCTCAAAAGATATTGGATCTTGGAACAACTCCCCAGCTGAAGAAGTTTTAAAAATATTCATTATTTTACTGTGTTATGTAATATTATAATTACTGTAGAAAAATATATGATATTGGAAGCAAGATTTGGGAATATCCTATATTTGCAAGATTTGGGAATATCCTATAATTACAAGATTTGGGAATATCCTATAATTGCAAGATTTGGGAATATCCTATAATTGCAAGATTTGGGAATATCCTATAATTGCAAGATTTAGGAATATCCTATATTTGCAAGATTTGGGAATATCCTATATTTGCAAGATTTGGGAATATCCTATAATTGCAAGATTTAGGAATATCCTATATTTGCAAGATTTGGGAATATCCTATATTTGCAAGATTTGAGGATTAAGTTTAAAAGTTTAAAGAGTAAGTACACAAAGCATATGTGGGCCATTATCTACTAATACTTCAAGGGTAAATAATTATGCATATTTGTTTTGTAGGTTTATTTTATTTAAACCAAATGATTCATTATAATATATGTGCACTTTCTTCATCTTGTAAAATTCGTAAGGAAGGAGAAGAGAATAATAAAAAGAAAAGAAGGAGATGAGGAGAAGAGAACAATAGAAAGAAAAGAAGGAGAGGAAAAGGAGACAAGGAGAAGGAGAAGTGGAGAAGTAGAAGAGGAGAAGGAGAAGAGGAGGAGGAGAAGAGTAGAAGGAGAACAGAAGAAGGAGAAGAGAAGGAGAAGAGGAGAAGGAGAAGAGGAGAAGGAGAAGGGGAGAAGGAGAAGAGTAGAAGGAGAAGAGGAGAAAAAGAAGAAGAGGAGACAAGGAGGAGAAGAGGAGAAAAAGAAGAAGAGGAGACAAGTAGAAGGAGAAGAATAAGAAGAGGAGAAGGAGAAGAGGAGGAGAAGAGGAGAAGGAGAAGAGGAGAAGGAGAAGAGGAGAAGGAGAAGAGGAGAAGGAGAAGAGGAGAAGGAGAAGTGTAGAAGGAGAAGAGGAGAAAAAGAAGAAGAGGAGACAAGGAGAAGGAGAAGAATAAGAAGAGGAAAAGAAGAGGAGAAGAGGAGGAGAAGGAGAAGAGGAGAAGGAGAAGTGTAGAAGGAGAAGAGGAGAAAAAGAAGAAGAGGAGACAAGGAGAAGGAGAAGAATAAGACGAGGAGAAGGAGAGGAGAAGGAGAAGAGGAGAAGGAGAAGAGGAGAAAAAGAAGAAGAGGAGACAAGGAGAAGAAGAATAAGAAGAGGAGAAGAAGAGGAGTAGAGGAGGAGAAGGAGAAGAGGAGAAGAAAGAAGAGGAGAAGGAGAAGAAGGAGAAGAGGAGAAAGAAGTGATGAAGGAGAAAATAAGAGGAGAAGGAGAGTAAGAGAAGTATAGAAGGGAAAGTGGCGATGCAAAGGGAAGAGGAAAGGGGAAGCAGGATAAAGAGGGACAAAGAAAAGAAAGATTAATCACGGGACAAATTTGAAAAGGGTAAGAATGAAGAAATGAAAGAATGAAAAAGAGAAAAAACAAGCAGAAAGGTGGAAATTGAGGATAGTGGGAAAATGTGAAGTAGAGGATTAGAGAAAGAAGAATGGAAAGAAGAAAAGGAGAAAGAGGAGAAACGTAAAATACATCTATTTGAACAGCAATCAATTTTTGTTTGAAAGTCATGATCGAGAGTAATAAAAGTCCTTCATAAATGAAATATCTGATAAACAAGTTTGATGTAAAAATGATCTGATAAATCAGCTCGAATATTTGAGTGAAATGAAACCAGTATCCTGGAAGGGGAGAAATATTACATGAAAGGAGAAGAATAGAATTTAGCGCTGTCACGGTGTCAATTCTATCAATTCTATCAATTCTAAAATTTGAGGATTTTTAGAAAATGTACTAAACTGCAGAATTTCATAGATCTAACTTTTTGAACAAAATCTAAATATTGTTGTCACTATAAACTAGTATTCCATGTAGATAGAGGCAATTTATGTTTTAGATACAGAAATAGAATTCAAGAAACAAAATACTCTTATTCTAATTATTAATAGAGAATAATACCCCCCCCCCTTTTTTCAAAACTGTATCCTTATACTTCTAATCAATTTTTTTTATCAGAATACTTGGAGCAAGTTTCTATTGAAATAAAATATGGTAGGAAGAATTCATATCAATTTTCTTGCGAGTATAATTTGTATTAATTTGAAGATGTCTTTTACCCAAATTTATCGTTTTATGAGAGACGAACTGAAGTGCCCGGCGTTGCCCGTGGAATTAAAATAAAATTATAATATTGAAGAAAAATAATTTCTAATTAATTTTTTCGGAATTTTGAAAGAAAAACAAATCGATTTTTTAGCCTATGTTACCCCCAAGGTACCCACTTAGTCCAGTCGTTTGGCCAGTTATAGCTAACATATATGCAAATATATATTAAATATATTTAAAAAGAGTTAAGGTGAAAAACTATCTAATATTTAAATTATTTTTATACTATTAAAGTTTTAATGAGTTTCATTAAATATTAAAAATCCTTTTTTTGCCTATGTAGTTATTTCAAAACTATAAAACTGAAAATTCGGTTATGAATATTTCATCATATCAAAATATATAATATATATATTATAACATTTTATATACAACATACATAACATACATACATAAATATAAAATATATATAAATCTATATTCAAGTTTAACATTTCAACGTTCAATGTCAAACAAGATGTTTTTAATGAAGCTTCATTGCTTCTTATTCTAGAAAAAATGTAGAACAGTAGATAAGCTCGACAAGCTCAAAAGATATTGGATCTTGGAACAACTCCCCAGCTGAAGAAGTTTTAAAAATATTCATTATTTTACTGTGTTATGTAATATTATAATTACTGTAGAAAAATATATGATATTGGAAGCAAGATTTGGGAATATCCTATATTTGCAAGATTTGGGAATATCCTATAATTACAAGATTTGGGAATATCCTATAATTGCAAGATTTGGGAATATCCTATAATTGCAAGATTTGGGAATATCCTATAATTGCAAGATTTAGGAATATCCTATATTTGCAAGATTTGGGAATATCCTATATTTGCAAGATTTGGGAATATCCTATAATTGCAAGATTTAGGAATATCCTATATTTGCAAGATTTGGGAATATCCTATATTTGCAAGATTTGAGGATTAAGTTTAAAAGTTTAAAGAGTAAGTACACAAAGCATATGTGGGCCATTATCTACTAATACTTCAAGGGTAAATAATTATGCATATTTGTTTTGTAGGTTTATTTTATTTAAACCAAATGATTCATTATAATATATGTGCACTTTCTTCATCTTGTAAAATTCGTAAGGAAGGAGAAGAGAATAATAAAAAGAAAAGAAGGAGATGAGGAGAAGAGAACAATAGAAAGAAAAGAAGGAGAGGAAAAGGAGACAAGGAGAAGGAGAAGTGGAGAAGTAGAAGAGGAGAAGGAGAAGAGGAGGAGGAGAAGAGTAGAAGGAGAACAGAAGAAGGAGAAGAGAAGGAGAAGAGGAGAAGGAGAAGAGGAGAAGGAGAAGGGGAGAAATTTCATTTCATTGTTTTACAAAATGCATTCATACAAATTGATTACTTACTCTACTGAGCAAAAAGAACATATGTTAGTAAATAGCAGAGAAGAGAGTTCTGTCATTATTTGATCTTTTAAATATTTGGGTTATGCTGGAGAGTACTATTTATAAATCATCAATTCTATTAAAATATGAGAAAAATATTGTTTTTTGTTAATAGACGGGGTTATTTATATCCAGAAATGCCTTTTTCGATTCAACAACGTTAGGCTAGGATTGGAAATAGTGAATAATTTTTTTTGTGTTTCACTTTTCTCCCAAGAGACAAAGGTTGGGAAAAAGAAAAATTACTAAATGGAAAAATATATTTCCACGGATTACACCTCTCAACTCATGATAATAAAGCGTTAGGTTGAAGGACTTGAAGTTAGTTGCTTTAATTGTTTACAAATACATAACATTGAGCCCATTAATTACTGCTTCAACAATCCGCCACATTCATTCATATAATAAGTAAGAAGGGACAATAAGCTAAGTTTTTTTTTACCAAAAAGGCGCTGGACTAAGTATTAAAAGACATGCTTTAGACGATTTTTTCTTTGTGAAAGAAATCGGACAATTTTGTAAGGAAACAGATTGCTTCAACCCCAAATGGTATGGAAAGGTTTACCGGGGTTCAGATAGGCTAAGCAGTGTTCAGGTAGGCTTGTTAGGATTCAGGTAGGTTTACTAGGGTCAGGTAGGCTTACAAGGGTTTAGGTAGGTTTACCAAGGTTCAGGTAGGTTTACAAGGGTTCAGGTAGGTTTAGCAGGGTTCAGGTAGGTTTAACAGGGTTCAGATAAGTTTACCATGGTTCAGATAGGCTTAGCAGGGTTCAAATAGGTTCAAGGAGGTTAACCCAGGTTCAGGTTGGTTAACCAGGGTTCAGGTAGGTTAACCAGGGTTCAGGTAAGTTTACCAAGGTTCGGGTAGGTTGGTTTACCAGGATTCAGGTAGGTTTAACAGGGTTCATGTAGGTTTACCAAGGATTAGATGGGTTTAATAGGGTTCAGGTAGGTTTACCAGGATTCAATTGGGTTTACCAGGGTTCCGGTAGATTTACCAAGATTCAGGTAGGTTTACCAGGTTTCAGGTAGGTTTATAAGGGTTCAGGTTGGTTTACCAGGGATCAGGTATAATTGACAGGGTTAAGGTTGGTTTACCAGATTCAGGTAGGTTTGACAGGGTTCAGATGGTTTACCAGGGTTTAGGTAGGTTTAGCAGGATTCATGTAGGTTTACCAGGGAGTAGATAGGTTTACGAAGGAGTAAATAGGTTTACCAGGGAGTAAATAGCCTTACCAGGGAGTAAATAGGCTTACCAGGGAGTAAATAGGTTTACCAGGGAGTAAATAGGCTTACCAGAGAGTAGATGGGTTTAATAGGATTCAGGTAAGTTTACCAGGATTCAGGTAGGTTTAACAGGGTTCAGGTAAGTTTACCCGAGAGTAGATGGGTTTAATAGGATTCAGGTAGGTCTACCAGGATTCAGGTAGGTTTACCAGGTTTCATATAGGTTTACCAGGGTTCAGGTAGGTTTACCAGGATTCAGGTAGGTTTTCTAGATTCAGGTAGGTTTACCAGATTCAGGTAGGTTTACCAGATTCAGGAAGGTTTACCTCATTCAGGAAGGTTTAGCAGGGTCCAGGTAGGTTTACCAGGATTCAGGTAGGTTTTCTAGATTCAGGTAGGTTTACCAGATTCAGGCAGATTTACCAGATTCAGGAAGGTTTAGCAGGGTACAGATAGATTTACCAGGGAGTTTAGGTTTACCAGGGTTCAGATAGGTTAACCAGGGTTTAGGTAAGGTTACCAGGATTCATATAGGGTTACCAGGCAGTAAATAAGTTTACCATAGATTAAATAGGAGTACCAGGGAGTAGATAGGTTTTCCAGGGAGTAAATAGGTTAACCTGGGAGTAAATATGTTTACCAGGGAATAAATAAATTTACCAGGGACTAAATAGGTTTACCAGGGAAGAGGGTAAGGATTTGGTAGGTTTACGGTAAATCCTAGCCGCAGCGCTCGGCCCAGAAAGTGTCTTAACCAACATAACCCGTCGCCGCAGCGCTCGGCCCCCTAGCCTGTCCTAGCCGCACCGCTCGGCCCTGAAAGTGCCTTAACCTAGTCTAACCCTAAATAATACTTAATAAATATTAATTTGGTCATGTACAAAATTGATAGGAGGGGGGGGGGGGGTCCAAAAATCGTTCAATAGGACGGACCCAGGTTTACCAGGGAGTAAATAAGTTAACCAGGGAGTAAATAGGTTTACCAGAGAGTAAACAAGTTTACCAGGGAGTAAGCAGGTTTACCAGGGAGTAAAGAACAGTAGTTCTCAAGAAAAATCAAATCTAAGGATTGGGTAGGTTTACTAAGGAGTAAATAAGTTAACCAGGGAGTACATAGGTTTACCAGGGACGAGGGTAAGGATTGGGTAGATTTACCAGAGAGTAAAGAGAAGTAGTTCTCAAGTAAAATCAAATCTAAATATCCAGCTATGAATCCAATACCTGAGAAAGTGAGTGTGTGGGGGTAATTCCGTCCTTCTCCTTTGAAACAGTTCCTTCCTTGCTTTCTTTAACTGGAGCTGATGTTGGAGTTATTGGTTCCTCGATATCCCAGGCGTCTGAGACACTCTCTTGGAAGTCTTGAAAGCTGTGAGCCGCGGCTCCAAACCCTGAAGATTTAGTTTGATTGACCCTGCCAGGAATAGCTCCACTGGACTGTCTCCAGAACGACGAATTTGAACTTTGAAACCCATCCAATTTTTTGGCACACATCGTTTTCAACCGAACAGGCATGTATTAACGAGCTACACTAACAGATATCAAATGTTTAATCACAATCAGGATCAGTATTTAAAATCATTTTGTAAACATAATAAAACTTGCGAAACTCTTGTAGTGATATGGCGTTAACTGAAGCTGTGATGCGCAGAAATCTTGAGAGCTTTAGTAAATTGGGTTTTCTGCGCAGGTCCAGGTCGGTACACAACTTTCCTGTACTAACACCAGAACAGCTGACTTGAAACCTGTTACTAGCAGACAAAAAAGAAACTTGGAGTGCTTCTTCCAAACCTTGGCTCAACCCACCCTCCCCCCAATACACGATCGCTAGCATAATCAGAATAATTACCCTCGAACCCCACCCCATTCCCTTTAACAAAAATAAACTAAACTCGAAAGGCACCCTAAAGTTGTAAACCTATTAGTTCAGATCAGTCTGTAATCCTGTACGTATAATAGACCATGACATGGAAATTTGTATTCCTCCAAATCATCCTGTTTTCTCTTAAACCAATCTATGAATACAAATCTCATAAGAATCCTGTATTCCTCCAACCATCCTGAATTCTTTCAACCATCCTGTATTCCTTCAACCATCCTGTATTCCTCCAACCATCCTGTATTCCTCCAACCGTATTCCTCCTACCATCCTGTATTCCTCCTACCATCCTGTATTCCTCCAAGCATCCTGAATTTCTCCAATCATCCTGTATTTTTCCAATCATCCTGAATTCCTCCAACCATCCTGTATTCCTCCAATCATCCTGAATTCCTCCAACCATCCTGTATTCCTCCAACCATCCTGTATTCCTCCAACCATCCTGTATTCCTCCAACCATCCTGTATTCCTCCAAGTATCCTGAATTTCTCCTAACATCCTTCGAATTCCTCCTACCATCCTGTATTCCTCCAATCATCCTGTATTCCTCCAATCATCCTGAATTCCGCCAACCATCCTTTATTCCTCCTAACATCCCGTATTCCTCCTAACATCCTGAATTCCTCCAACCATCCTGTAATTTTCCAACTGTATAACTTCCTTTCTTTTATTTCTTTAAATAATTTTCAAAATTTCATTTCAAGTATTTTTCTTTCAAAGAGATAGAGTTAATGGAACCATCTTATTGTTTTCTTTCCCTAATATTCCAAGAATTGTTAAAGATGTGAGAATTCATCGACCCCGACCTGCNCCCGGGCCGGTGCTCTGGGGTAGTGTGAGGGATTTTGTATAATTTAAAGTAGAATCAGTGAATCCCTTTTGAAATAGTTCTTCTATGTTTCTGGTTGAACAGTTTGAATCAAATTACTCAACCTTTCTTTATCGAGTTCTCTGTCTTACTCCAGGTTCCCCTGGGCAACTGATATCCTGCCAATATCAGTCAAACCAGAGCACTCAAGCATACCTGGATCATAGAAGTTTACTATACAATTTACATTCGCTCTTCTATTCGAAAAAGTGTATTTTATTTTATTTTCCTTCAATGTTGTATACATGTTTTTTATATCTAAAACCAGCTATGGAAACCCAGCTTTGCCAGCACTTGGTCTTAAATTACGATTTTAGCAATTTTTCCCCATAAACTCAATCTCATGCTAAGAACATTCTCGTGGTTCTCCCGAGTTACCCAAAAAAATTGAGGTAAATCGGTCCCAAGGGTTACTACATTAAATAATTTATAGATTAAAGATAACATTGTCGAGTCAAATAATATTGATAAAAACTATGAACTTTACGGTTGTAAACACAATATCTAAAGGTGATGGGTCCTCAACTCCTCAAACACAGTAGTCTCAATAAATGAATTTATTTCAAACCTACAAAATACAGTTTTAGTGGAAATAAATATTGGTATATAACATTGTTTTACTGTTTAATAAAATAAATATTTGAATAAAATTGTTTATACTGTTTAATTGTGTAACTTACTAATTGTGTGTGTCTGAGGGAAATTAAGGAGTGATGGATGATGGGTCAGTTTAAAACATTTGGATAACACTTCTGAGAAAAAAAACCCAGTTGTTTAAGTAAAATTGCTATGGATTGCAGAGCTATTGACGGATTTAAGTATTCGCTAGTTAAACGTTAAACTATTTAATGTTTCCTTTGTCGGAGTATGAAGGTAATGTCGGAGAATATTGTTTGGTTTGGGCTGCTCCGAGATGGTAAAGACGACATTGTGCGGAATAATGATTTATGTGCAACAACAGTGTACACGCTAGACTTAAATCATTTATCAACTGGCTCTTTATTTCCATCCTATGGTGGTTATTTTGGCCTAGATTTCTACGGAATGAAGTTTGATAGTTTATTTTTATTAACATAATGAATTGTCCTCTTTATGATATGATCCAACACCTTTGAGCTCTTCCATCGAATATGCTATATTCATTATAGTTTATTTTTATTAACATATAATGAACTGTCCTTTTTATGATATGATCAAACACCTTTGAGCTCTTCCATCGAATATGCTATATACATTACACATGAGTCTATTTTGTCAAGGGATCTCTATAACCTCTAAAAATTAACAGCGATAATATATTTTTTTTTTTTGATTGCATGGATGATAAAGATTGATAGCCCACTCTAACAGATAGATCTAAAATCCTAAATAAATTATAACAAAGTCTTCAA
This sequence comes from Eurytemora carolleeae, assembly GCF_000591075.1. Taxonomy (NCBI): domain Eukaryota; kingdom Metazoa; phylum Arthropoda; class Copepoda; order Calanoida; family Temoridae; genus Eurytemora; species Eurytemora carolleeae. The sequence goes on from NW_019396049.1 coordinate 347,482, forward strand.
TAATTAGAAATAGTTTTGATCATTTTCGACATCTCTAACACCACGAAATGTTGCCTTCTAACAATTTTTCATCTGCACTAACTTTAAACTTTCTTAATTCATAAGAATGTTTACATTGTATGGAGTAACACAACAAGTTTATTTAAATGAATTATGGTCATTTCCTTTCATTAATCATTAAGTGTCAAGTTGAAATTTGAACTTGTTGTCATAGTTACTAAATTAGTAAATTTGATTGTTCAACATTGAGTATTTATTTTTTGTACGCACGGCGCAGAATGAACACAGCTAAACAAAAAGTTTTAGCATGTTAATATTTTTCATAATTCATATTATGTTTAGAATGTATAGAATCGACTAATTAAATAAAAATAAATTTATACAAAGTTAAAAAATATCCAATTTCCATTGAAAAATATCAATCTTGTTGAAATTGAATAGAAAGTTAAATATATTTCTAAACCTCTTCTAGAATCTTTTGATAAAGTTCCTTCCCAAACTAAACCTAGGAAATGATCTTTAGATTAAGTTTTTCAGAAGAAGTCTGAGAGGTTGGTTTGCGCTGTATTGTGCTTCAAGCTTTAATGCTCTTCTTCTTCCGTTTCTTAGATTAGTGTCATCATAAACACTTCTTACTTTGGTGTCAGGAGCTAAACCTTTTCTCACTTTTCTACCTGGTGCTAATCGGTCTACTCACTTTTCTACCTGGGCTGTATTCTACTGTGTAGTGTAGTTTAGTGTATAGGAGAAGGGTTTGGTCTGTATTCTACTGTGTAGTGTAGTGTATAGAAGAAGGGTTTGGTCTGTATTCTACTGTGTAGTTTAGTGTATATAGGAGAATGGTTTGGTCAGTATTCTGGTTTTCTTTATCTTCTGTTCCTGACACAACTGACAGAATCCTCAACTATGCTTCAACCCAAACCTCTTTTTTTAGATTCTTTATATTCTTTACTATTATACAAGTATACAAAACATACCTTGAGTTAACAGACTCAATTTAAAATCTCTAGGAGAAAGGGATTTGGCGGCAAATTTTAAAATCATTCATTCGTTCAATTTGACAAGTGTGATAAGTTCATATCAAAGGTTTTTTTAAAACCTAGTTTGTATTTGGCCTAGATCTGATTAAGTTTAAGTCTAATGTTTATATCTAGGTATAAAGGAGAAGACAAGGCAGATTTATTTAGAGGTTTATCTGCCTGGATTCTCTAGCATGTTGGCTTGTATATACCTTGACGTAATGTCAATATTATTGTATTTCAATTCCTCTCTTATACTTCTTCTTTAGGGCTTTTCCTTGGACGGAGAGGGAGGGAGGAGGGGGGGCGGGGGAGATATTCGTTCAACATGAGCTTTTCTGGTACTGTTGGGAAAGTGGTTTATTGAAATAAAAAAGCGCTATTTCGGGAGTATGGGGGGGGGGACTTATTTATCAGTCAGTTTTTTAGGATCTGTGGGGGGATTCTTGTTCATTAGGAGATTTCCGGACTAAATGGGCTGGAATACGTCTTGAGAATTTGTTCGTCACTTTCGTGTAGTTTCTTTATTTTCTTCGATCCTGTTATAACTGTCTTAAACGCACCTTTTTAAAGTACTTTTTGTCTTTTCAAGTACTTTTTGTCTTTTCAAGTACTTTTTGTCTTTTCGTGAGTTTTGCTTACAAAGAAACTGAGCACTTACCACGAGAATATTCTCATTCTAACATCTTCTTAAAGGGAGTGTTCGCGAAAAATGAAAGGGGGTATAGGCTAAATGCGATAAAAAAGCGCTTTTGATCGCCACTAATCTTACTTCTATCTGTTGCGTCTATAAGGAGAAAATTGTTAAAGACGTCTCATACCGAATAACATGGCGTCCATACAAATTGAGAAAATTTCAACATACGACTTAGACCGTAAAAAAATTAATTTAATTTCAAACAAATCATTCAGATATTACAACCTATAGTCATCGATTATCTTTCGCCACATTTATATATAGTTGATTTTTCATAATATGTTTTTAATTGTTATGATCTGAGAGTTACTTATAAAAACGTTTATTCCTGTTTCGAGGATTTTTGGTAATGAAGACGACATTTTCATATTTTCCAGGAATGTTCGAAAACAAGTTGTAAGCTAAATATTATTTAAAAAAACAAAATCAAAACTAGTATAAAATATTAAATATATACAAATGTGGCGAAAGATAATCGATGACTATAGGTTGTAATATCTGAATGATTTGTTTGATATTAATTTGATTTTGTTACGGTCTAAGTCGTGTATGTTCCAACTTCCTCAATTTGTATGGGCGCTACGCTCTTCGGTATGAGACGTCTTTATCAATTTTCTCCTTATAGACGCAACAGATAGAAGTAAGATTAGTAGCGATCAAAAGCGCTTTTTTATCGCATTAAGCCTATACCCCCTTTCATTTTTCGCGAACACTCCCTTTAAACTGAGCTGGGAACTTTAGAATGGGATATCCTTAATCCCGATCAGTTAATTAATCTGGAGATTAAAAACAAGAGAAGAACAAGCATTATTTAATCTGGAGATTAAGAAAAAGAGGAGATCACCGATATTCACCATTCACAAGTTCCCAACTCTGATATCATAGTATGCTGTATAGTATTAAATATTATAGGTTTATATCTGCATGTTCCAAATATATAGGAATCAAACCTATTTTTTTTCTTTTTCCAATAATGTTTTCAAGTATTATAAAGAATTCCAGTTAGTTAGACCACCTGAATATTATTATTCAAACTAAATGCACATGCTTAAACTATATTTATGTATCTCGTGAATACAAACCCTCGGAGAGTTTAGGAGTTTAGGTAAAATTCAGTCTAATATTGGAAAAGTTTGGAAAGTTTTCAAACATTTTATTGAAACGTTACATGCTCAACTTGAAGTAATTTAAAACCAGAAAACTTTTTTAAAACTTTAATTTGTTACATTCAAAGTTTCGACATCATAATTTTCACCTGAAACTATTAATTTGAATAAAAGGCTTGTTCTTTAATGTACTTTGTTCTACAGTATCCGACTTTCTATAGGTATCAAAGTATGATTAATTATTGATGAAGAAAAGATGTTAATATGCACAAACAAAGGCTTATTTTTGATACAACTTGTAACGGAAGAATTTGTTTTGAAATCTCTAATGTTGTAAATGCATATTTTGAGTGAATAAGTTTTCCCTCTTTGATCTTTGGATTTGCTCCGAAGAAAACTTTGATTGAATGCATCAAAAGAAAGAAACGAGAAACATATTGACGCTTTATAAAGTAAATGTAAAAATAGATCGAAATTTACAGAAAACGATAACGTTTTTTTGGCGGATGAAGAACAAAAATAATATAAAACTGTGAAAGAGACCCTAGAAAAGTTCATAACTTTTTTACTCTTTTTAGAGATAAAATTACTCTAGAAAGTATACATGTACACACCGGACTAACCAGAGTGAGCAGCATTCGGTTTCTTTTATTTGAAATCAAACGTGTTTTGGTCTTTAATTCAATAATCATTTACTTTACGGATTTGTTTATTTTATACATTTTCATTCAAAATGCATATGCCAACAAAAAATTATTTTAATAGAAAAGGCTAACAAATTATGTTTAATGGGCCAAATTGTGATCGAAAGTCATAGCTTTCTGGATTATTGACAGAACCGTTAAATCCACGTGTGTAGTTACATATCATTCATTACCCTTAAATCTTCGTTTTTAACAAGGTTATAATGCAAGGAAAGTTAATTGCAGTTGCGTACATATTGAAACCAGTTCTCAGTTCTGGGCGGAATTTGTAAACAAGAATAAATGCATCAGTGTTGGTTTAGTATCCTATGAGGATAAAAGCATTGAATTTTGAAAATTTTGATAATTCACATAAAAGTTTCCTATGACCAGAATATTTCATTGATTTTTTATGTGAAAGATGGATCCCATGTCAGGCTTTGACTACCGTCTTGTCTTTACATTACCGCCCAGAGACAGTACACTGCAGTACGAAAGATGCGTACACCACTGAAAAAACTTTCCTTGTATTATAACCTTGGATTTTAAAAGCAGTCTGGTGGGAGGGTTTATTAAAAATACCATCTCAATAAAACTATGAAGTATTATTACAATTCAAATTTACTTAACATAAAGATAACTGTATATTATCTTAGTCATTCATCTTAAATCTATTTGTAAATCAACTAAAAATAATCTTAACTTGGTGTAAAAATAAAAGTTTAAAAAGTGAAATCAATTCTATGAAATGCTTAGGAAAACTTTCCGTAATAAAGATCCATTATAAATGTGTCTGAAAATAATTGCAGTAAATAACTGATAAAAACACAAACATTGAGAGTGAAGATGTTCTAGAAGTTTATCCAATTAAATCTAGGATATAGAAACTTCTCCAATTAACTAGTAGTAACCTGAAAAAGTTAAGTTCCGAAGAACACAAATAATAAGCAAAACATTTTTATAAAAATAAATTTATCACCAAAATGAAAAAAAAACTCGTTTCTTAATGTTTTAACTTGAAAATTAATCACAGATCTATTTTTATCTTTAAGAAAGCTAGATTTTTTTATTCATATTATCTTTCGGACTTTCTCCAAGCTTTTTTAGCTTTTTTAGACCAAATAATAATTTTAGAAAACCTTCTAATTCTGTTAACTTTAGAGACGAATTTTAAAGATTTTAAAATTCTATCGTTACATGAGAATATTTATTTTGAAATATGCAAGGTTTACGTTAGCTGGGTTTACATTATCTCTCCTCCTTCTGTGCACTAGATCCTTTCTTGGAAACTAGATGGAGCAGTGCTACTGTTACCACCTGGATGAGAACCAGAACTGCTGCAAGGTATAGAACCCACATGGAGTTTATGGTGAATATATATCCAGCTAGAGGGGGAGAAATTATACTACCTACACCCAAACCTAAAAATTCAAACATTCAATATTTCGTAGGAATTTCTTGTTTACATTTTTGTACAAATATATTTTTAGTTTACACCAGGGAGTAAGGAATAGAAGGGAGATATAACTGACGCGGTTCACCCTACCATGATTATACTTTGCAGACGGTACTCCATTTGTATAAGAAATATTCAGAATAGGTTATTGTATACGCGGTTATTGTACATCAGACAAATATTTCTTATTTAAATGAAGTACCGTCTGCAAAGCATGTATAATCATATGCCAGGGCGAACCGCGTCAGTTATATCTCCTTTCTATTCCTTACTCCCTGGTTTACACTAATCATAATTTCTATTGATTGCACATAATTTTCAGGGACATTAAGTGAATTTTGCCAAGGGTTCCTGCATAACCCATTCTGCCCACAAACGTTAGTGTAAGTTATTATAATTAATTGACCCAAGGGGCGGTTTAGTAACATAGCATCTTGTAAATTGCGTCACAAATATCTATCTGTATACTTACCAACAAAAAACAAGGAGGATAGTTTCCCTGTAATATTCATATACTGAGAAGTCCAAGAGAAACCCGTCCCAAACTGCCAGGATACAAAGAATCCCATGATTAATACTCCGGAGTATAATCCCTCTGTGAAGTGCGGAGCTAGGAGGAGGAGGAGAAGGGATGCAACACCACAGAACAGGGTTGAACTGCAGAGAAGGGTTGAAGGGAGAAATATTGTGGAAAGAAGAACACTAAACATTCGACCCAAACACATTCCACTGGAGAAGAAGGAATCCGTAAGAGCAGCACTAAAAAAATTCTACATTTTTTTAACATTTAGCATAATTTTATTTCATATCTTGGAGAGTGCCAATTAATCTTTCATATTAAAAAATTGAGATTAGTTTTTAAACTGTGAAAATACATTTTTAAGGATGAAACTTGAACCTCCAAAAGCTAAGCCCGGAAAAGAAAATATTCAAAAAATCTTTTTTTGAAAATACAGAAACACATATCTGTCATAATATATCTGTATTTACCTATATAAATCTATCTGTATGTATCTACCTGCGAGAATCTATCTGTATCTATATGTGAGAATATACCAATATCCACCTGTGTAAATTATCTGTATCTTCCTGTGTTAATTATCTGCATCTTCCTGTGTTAATTATCTGTATCTTTCTGTGTTAATTATCTGTATCTTCCTGTGTTAATTATCTGTATCTTCCTGTGTTAATTATCTGTATCTTCCTGTGTTAATTATCTGTATCTTCCTGTGTTAATTATCT